>NC_046663.1:5547218-5555806 GCF_010883055.1 Belonocnema kinseyi | reverse complement strand
ATATATATCGCGGGTTTCGTGATTTTGACTTTTGAGTAAACTACGTTTCTCCAAAAATTAATATATCTACCATATATTATTGGAGCAAAGTAGGTACTTCTTGTATTTTATTTTGGAGCCCACCTGCTTTCCAGTGGAAAATTTTTAATAAATTTTTGTGTTCATCACCAGCCATCGAGTTCAACATCTAGCTCGTGCAAAGCTTGTTGTCTTTCGAATTCAGTCTTCCATGCTGACATTTTGTCTCTAAGTCGAAGGGCTATTTTAAAGAGCTTACGTAAATCACAGATTTGGTTGATCTCTTTGAACAGGCTTCTTATGTCCTTAATTTCTAACTCATCAAGGTTTGTAGATTCCTTGATTGGAGGTACATCTTGATATTGTGCGAAGTTTATGTGGGCTCAGGCGGAGGTAATAGGTATTTGATGTGGACTTTTGATTTGTGTAGTCTTACGTGGAGCTGGAAAACCCCTCTGCAGATCCCCAGTATATCCTTCTACGTTGGTATTTTTCCTCCGTTGCTGCCCTTGTCATTGCATTCTCACATTGTTAAACTTTTTTCAGATGAAGCTTGTATGCTTCACATCGTGTGAAGTTGGCTGGATGGTCTTCTTTGCAGTTTACGCATTTAGGTTGGTCTTTCTCTCGAATATTTTTGCAGTCTGCTCGAAGGTGCTCTTTGAGGCACTTCAGACATCTTGGTTTAGCATAGCAATGCCATGTTGCTTCTTCCTATTTCTGCTTCATGCTCACGACGTTGTCAGCTTTTAATCCCTGTTCCTCAAGGCTATGTTTCACGTTTTCTGTAGCAAAATGTCCAAGTCCGTGTATGACTAGTTTTTTAGCCTTTTTTCCCCTGCTGAATAAGTGTGGAATGAGATTTTATTTTCAACTAGAAGGTCCTTTATACTCTGATGGTCCTCTAGGTAGATTGTGGTTTTAATCGATATTGTATTTATCTTAACACGTATCTCTCAAGTGGTTACTTCATGCATAGTGTTAATAAGTATCGCTAAATCCTCTATTGTATAGTCTAAAATGATTGGTGGTATTTTTCCCTTCGCCGCGTTGCTGCTTTGATCTGTCTTTGTCCGTGTGGAGTCAGCTGCTGCATTCTTCTTCCATAGGTCTCTATCTTTTTCTCTGACTTTCATTAGGCAATTCTTCTGCTTCTTCCCGCTGCTTCTGAGATCGATCATTAATATCTGCATCTTCCAAAGTTTAAAGTTCATCAAATCTGTTTGACAGTTTCAGTGGTTCGCTGCTGTTGACTTTGCAGTAGGGTTTAAAAGTCCGGACGTTTTTTAGTTCAGTCCCTGACCATTAGCTTATGATTCTTAGACATTTTGCCCAAGGTGCAGGACAAGGCTAAATGCCCTTCTGCCCTATGGCAGTGATGCGCGCCAGACGCCTTCGCCAAAGTATTCAGGACAGGTGCGAGCCAAACACCTTCACCTGCCTGAAAGCACAGTTATTATGAAAAAAATTTCAGTATAGAAGCGAGCCAAACACCTTCATCTGTACTAAACGATTGTCAATTCCATGTCTATCGAATCATCTGACTTCTGGGTGTCGCGGACCGTTGTTTTATGGGCTTCACTTCAGCGGCGGTGTACCATTCACGACGTAGCGAGTGGGGGTTCACTAGCGAGAATCATTTCGGTGATGTTGCTGGAAGAAGGTTTCGCATGATTGGTTAACTCTCGATAGGTAGCAGTCTACGAGCAGCGGACAAACAGTGAAACCATGCTTGCGCTGTGGGTGGCAATAAAAAGTAACATTTTTACAGGGCTGCGCGAAATGGAATTTATTCTAATTCGAATGACAGGTGGGTTTAGGATGCAAATTTTTTTCAGTCTTTCCTCTTTCGTTGGCTCTTTATTTTTATCTGCGTTTCCTTCAGTCTCATTACTATTCTCATTCATTTCTACAAAACTATTCTTCTCTGGCAACGATCTGAACATTTTTCTATATTTGAAGTTTAAACTTATATCTTCTTTCTCTTTACTACTTCCCCTTTCCCCCCTCTTACTTTTAATGAAAGCTTGACTCGATCCCGCGCTTTCGCTCTCAATCTTTCTTCTTCTATATTTTTCCTTTACTTCCACCTTGCCTTCCTTTGTTTCATCTCCCCTTTCGGCGTCCTTTATACTTCCTGCTCTAAATCCGTTTTTTCCTCGATGTTACTCGCGCCGTTAGCCATAAATTCAATTCAAACGCTCCCTCCTTCTATCCTTCGCTGCCTCTATCATCGCGTTCTCGTACCTTTATTGCCTTTCCCCGTCTCTACTCAACCCTGCTACTGCCAACCCGATCAACCTAGTCCTCTCATCCTGTCACAAATCTCAAACCAACCTAACCTCAACTTCTGCACAAATCTGTCTCAATCCTCAAAAATATATTCATCCCCTTGTGAATCTTACAATCCCTCAGTCAATCTCTTGCAAACAAACCCATCTACACACTTCCACAATCTTTCGCAATCAATTTCACTACGACAATGAAACAAATTTCACCACGAATATTAGAATAACTCAGTATCAACAATTCCCACTACCTTACACTAACATGCCGAAAATGGAAGTCAGATATTTTTAATTTAAAAGTGAACTATCTCGTTGAAAATTTCTCATTATCTGTTAAAAATTAACTTTTTTTACAGCAAATGTACTGTTTCAACTTTGTTTTAAAATATGAAATTTACCTTTCCAGTTGAATTCTTTATATTTTCAAAAGTGTTTTGGGTTTGATACAATCGTAAACACATGAAAACACATCACAACTCAACTGTTGCAACAACTTACTCACGCATATAAAAACACACTGTAATGGTCGGCCATTTTATTATCTAATGGCCAGTTTGACTAGAATTAATTTTTTCCGACGAAAGTCAGGAAAAAATTTAATTTCGTTTGGCTTTTCAGATAGAAAAGCCATTTCTTTAATTATTTTTGGCAATTTCGAAACTGTGCGATTTGGACCATCCATTAGGGAAAAGTATAATGTGCTGTAATTAACATTAGGTTGCAGTGTTGTGACAGTGATGACCATTTATTTTTCAATCTTGAATGGTGACCAAAGCGAAAGGTACAAGGAGAAATTAAAAATGATCAAAGACTGTGATCCTTCTTAAAAATCCTGTAAGATTTCTTGTAAATCCTTAAACTCCTCCGAATTTTTTTGATCATAATTTCTTTAAAACCATTGAAAATATTTCAAAATTAACTAAACTTAATTAAAATTTCTGAAAACCCCTTGAAATCTTTGATTTTTTTAAATTCTCTTGAAATCTTTTTAAATTGATTAAAATCTTTTTAAATAACTTTTTAAAAATTTCCTTGACCTTCTTTTAAATCACTAAAACTGTCTTAAAAACTTTTGTAAATCCTTAAAGCTTGTGGAACTATTTTGAAGTCCTTTAAAAAGAAACTTTAAAATCACATCAACTCCTTATGGTAATTTCTTAAAATCACCTGAATTCTTAAAAATCCTGTAAGATTTCTTGAAAATCTTTAAACTCATTTGAATTTTCTTGAAATGTATTTAATTTCTTTAAAATCATTTAAAGCTTTCGAAATTAGCTAAAATTAGATAAAATCCTTTTCATGTTTTTTAATTCCTTAAAATATTTTAATTTTTGTTTAAATTCATTGAAATCTCTTCAAATTGATTAAAATATTTTAGAAAAACTTCTCAGTAACTCGATTGGCATTCCTTAAAATCAGTTAAAGTACCGTAAAATCTTATAAAACCTCTTGAAAACCCTTAAAAGTTTTTGGATTCTTACAAAAAATCTTTGTTATTTTTCGAATATCATTACATTTTTTCGCATTCTTTTTAAATGCCTTTATTATTATGGACAAGAAGAGTTTTTTAATTGAATTAATAACAGTGGATAAATAATTTGTTAATTTAAAGGCAATTTTATAAACAAATATCCATATCCGGCATTTTTGATGGAATGAATGAAGTTTTTCTATAGAATAAATCAGATATTTAATTGGAAATAAAACCCAAGTATAATATTTAAAAGCCAATTAAACAGTAATAATTGTTTAAACCAACCTCATAAAAAATGCACGATTTGGCTAATTCTGCAGGTACAAATTTGATTTTTTTTCGATGCAATTAACTGTACAATAATAAATTGTTAACTGCCATCAAAATTTTCTCAAAAAATTAGAATTTAGTTATTTACAGTTAATTTCATAGCAAAAAATGAAGTTTGCACCTTCAGATATAGCTAAATAGTGTATTTGTTAATTAAGGTAGTTTAAACAACTATTCATTTTCATTTTGTGACCAAATATTATACTTAGTTTTTATTTCCAAATAATATATGATCGATTCCATAGAAAAAACTTTATTTATTCCATCAAAAATGCCTTATATGGATATTTGTTTATAAAAATTAATTTTAAAATAACAAATTATTGCATTTCTATTAAAAATCTTGTCTGGATAGTTGCTTTCAGTTTTATAGGTATTTTTGATTGAATCAAAGCATTTTTCAAAACCGTTATACTTCGAAAGTCAATCTTTTTCATTTATTTTATTAAATAAACAATTAAATAAACAAAAGTTTAAAAATCCGCCTTGAAAGTTTGATGCTAAATTTGATTAACTTTCACCTTAAAAACAATTTTACTTAATTTTAATTACATTTAGTTAAATAAATTGCTGAAAAAAATAGTTTTATTATGATATTTAAGTAGATTTCAAATAATTTATTTACAAGATATAGAGATTTCAAACATTACAAGATATTTTAAAATACTTTGAATAATGTTATAGATTTTATGATAGCAAAATATTTTACAGATCTTCGGGTAGTAGGAAATTTTTTAGCAATTTTCAAAAGTTCAAAAAGATCTTAAGAGATTTTGAAATATTCAAAAAAATTATTATTATTTTAGGATATAATATATAAATTCACTCTAACAATTTCAAGGTACTTTGAAGAATTCTTCAGATTTTAATGTATTTTTGAAAATTTAAAGGATTTTTTAACAACAACAAAAATACGAATTTTAAATATCTTCAGATTTTCAAATATATATTTCAGTAATTTTAGGAGATTCTAAAAGAATTTTGGCAATAAACATTTATTTGAATTTTGCATTTTTTTCGTTTATTTTCAAATGCACATATTAAAAAATGCAATTTTCCTTCGAATTTGACCTAAATTCTACTTGTTTCAAAGATTAAGATTTTTAACGAAACAATGCTATAGTTTAATTTTAATTACAGACAAAAATTATGATAAAGGAGCGGCTTGTTTGATTTAAAAATTACATATATTTATTCAAATGTGAATTGAACGATTCAACACGTGTTAGGTGCGTGCTGATAGAGACGAGATTATTTTTACCGTCGATAAAGCAAGCTAAAATAGATAAAATGTTTAAATAATTCTCATTTTTCTCACAATATGTAGCCTTCCTCGTGTTTGAATAAAGCAAGAATATTTTAAACATTCATGTTTTTTATCTAACTTTTCAATTTACTACGTTCTTCATTTCTATAAGCTTTTTTAAACTGATATGCATATCGCCCTAAATAAATTCTGATATTTTTATAGTATTTTTCCTAAAAGCTATAAATTTTCTTCTTGTATTTATCGTCTAATTTTTTTCTAATCAAATCAGTAATATTTCACTAGCCTATGAGAATAATTTTTAAATATATTCCATACTTTGGAAATGTTATGTAATGTTTTAAAAGTTGTTAAAAATTCTGTTCAAATTAAATTGTCATGCTAAAGAAACATTTTTAATATTCCCAGGAATCTTGGAAACATTTCAATTTCTTAGTTAAAAAATTTGAAAGAATAATTTTAAGTTCTGAAGATTTCAAAAAATGTCCGAAAATAATCTAGAAGAATTTAAGACATTTTGCAGGATTTTAAACCACTGAAGAAAAACGAAATTATTGCAAAAGATATTTTACAGGTTGAGAAACTTTAAAAATTTTTTTAAATAATTTAAATCTTGAGAAGATTAAAAAAAATTCCGAACAAAGTAAACATTTTTCAAAATTTTAGACACAAATATAGAACTGATTTTTTTATTTTTTTAAAATTGATTTCACTAGAAAATTTGAAAAGATTTTAAAAAATTGCAAATGTTTTCTAAATTCTGGAAAAATAATATAGAAGATTTTAAGTTTTTTTTATTTTATAGATTTAAAATCTTTAAGATAATAAAAATAATTTCTTCAGATGATTCTAAGATAAATTTTAATTCTTAAAGATTTTCCAAAGTTTTAGGACAAAATAGAGTCAGCTCAGAAGAAATTTCAGGAATTTCAGAAGTTTTGAAGAAATTATAAATATTTTAAAACTTTATATGATCTGAAAATTCATAACCTTTTCTTAAATTTCCTCCAAAACATCTGAAAATCCTAAATACCCTATGAACTACTCTGAATTCTTTCTAATGTATTTCTTTGAAATTTTTTAGATTTTTGCTCATGGAAAATCAAATACCTAAAATCTAGTTAAATTTTTGCTAAGAAATATGAAATTTATAATTAAAACGATAAAGTTCCGAACCAAAAAGACGAATTTTTAACAGAATAGTTAAAATATTATTCAAAAAAATTTTCAATCATTAAAATTTTTAAATAAATAATAAAACTTTTGACCAAAAAATAATTGAAATTGTTTGAATACTTTTTTAAATTTATGTACGAATTTTAATTACGATGAATTCTATATCAAAATTTACAACCAACCAGTCAAATTTGCAAGTAAATCGATAGTATTAATCTTATTCATATTTATCATATTTAATATAAGTCTAAAATATCACATGTTTATGTATACTGACTTATTTAATTAAAAATTAAATATATGAGTTACTATTAAATTACTCACCTATGGAGTTGGAAAAATTTGAGGTTAGAATTAGAGGTTTCAATAAACTACTTTGACCGTGTTATTTTTATAAGCAAAATGTTAAAATGTTGATATTAATTTTATTAAATAATGACGATAAATAAATTCCTTATGATGTATAACAACCCATTCTTGCTTTTTAATTTATTCTATAATTGCAAGTCATTTGTACCATTTTATTTTTATAAACCCCATTGGATTTTCGTTGTCCCAATATTGGTTTATTTTGCGTCCCACTTACGGATATACCCCAACATAAATGTCCCACTAATGGGAAATCTGACTGGCTTAAAAAATTTCAGAACTTCCCCAGTAATGGTCGGTTTACCTTATTATGAATCACTTGCACTTTTTTAATCATTAAAAATATTTTTTAGGGTTGAATTATGCAAAAAGAACGCATTTTAAGTAAGCCAAACACCTTCTCTAATTATTTGTAGGACCAGTGCTCATTAAATTCAGTAGAAGGTTTAAAACTCACATTTTAGATATCTCCTCCTTCAGAAAAAAATATTGCATGGTGTTAGAAATTATCTTAACGCTTGAAAATTAAACAATGTATTTGGGGTACTAATACGAAAAACTAAATAGTTTTAATAAAAAATTATTAATTTGACCAAAGTGTGTGCACCCTTTTATTCCATTTTTCACTTATACAAAGATTTGAGTGACGAACATCTGAAATTGATTACTTTCGCGTTAATAAAGATTAACAGTTAATTGTGTTTTAATTAAAAATGACTAATTTTATCGTAATTTTATTCTCTAATAATTTTTAGAAAGCTTTATATCTTAAGTTTCTTCATCAGGAAAGTTGGAGTTCTTGCAGAATGATTTCGAAACGACATGGACATAGGCTATCGTAAAGTTGTCGTAAAGATGTCGTAACGATGTCGTAAAGACGTCGCCAAATTTTGTGCCCACTGGGATGTGAATGCATTCCACTGAATATCTCGGTTCGCACCAAATGCAGTTGTAAGTTTTTTTCTTAGGTGTCACGTTTGGCTAGCCACTTTCCGGGTACATTCGTTCAGCTAAAGCGCGCCACCTTTCCGGGTGCGCCAGGTACTGCGCAGGTAGTCGGCGAAACCCGGCATCCGCACCCTGACCCTCATATACTCCGTATATAAAACCAGCAGAATTTACCAAAATGTCACCAGGTTCAAGAGCTTCTGTAAATCTTGTTGGTACATTGATGGTTGGATGCTCGAATACTGAATTAAGGCAAATTTGTATTGGATTAATTATTAAGTGCTTGACTCATGATGAAACAATATTTTAGAATTTCACTAACGGAATATAAGAAAAAAAAACATAATTTGTGAATTACCTGTATAGGGAAATTGTGGGTAAACTTTCACAAGGAAGTGACCATTAAACTGTGCTAGATAAAATCGACCACGGCAGACAAAATCAAAAGGTTGAAAGTGTATTATTTCTCCACCTGATGAAGTAAGAAAAATAAATTTTAAATTATACTAAACTAGCAGACCCGGCCACGCGTTGGTGTGTCTCAGAGTATACAAATAAAAACATTTAATTTGCAATAAAAAAATATTGAGGTAATTAAATGAGATAAAAATGATCTTATCCTTTAAGTTGGACCAAATTACACACAGTATACAAACTTTCATCAAGATCGGTAAATTAGTTTTGGATTTTAGTGGTGACAAACATCGTGACACGGGAT
>NC_046663.1:5543908-5547118 GCF_010883055.1 Belonocnema kinseyi | reverse complement strand
TGGATTACGAGTCTACTAATATCTATTCAAGAAATTCAATTCCGACTTTTATTTCTGAATCTAGTAATTGTTTATTGGTTCAAAAAACGATATAAAGTCAAATTTCCATTCAGTCCTTCTCCATGCTTTCTCAATGTCGAAATCTGTCCTTTATGAAACTTGCGGAAAAATCTGAAACCGAGAACATTTTCAAAATTTCCTGATTTTTCCTTGATTACTTTTTCATTATAAATAATTATTATTCAATTACCAGCAGTTTAATCTTTTAATACTTTTAACATAGAATATTTTATAATATTTGAAAAACAGTTAAATTTTAAGCCGAAAAATATTTCAGTTCTTTTTTCAAAACACATATTACATTTAAACAGTAGAATTTTATACCAAAATTAAAATTTTTAAAAGAAATTGTTGAATTTTCAAGAAAGCAAATGCATTTTTATTTAAGAAAAATGTAATTTATTCTAAAGCAGTTGAATTTTAATATAAAAAAAAAACAAATTTAAAAAAAATAGTTGAATTTTCAACCGAAAAGTTGCATTTTTATTCAAGACAGATGCAATTTCTCCTACTCAGGCGGAAATATTACATATAGTTTATATATAGTGAAAAGTATTATATATAATATTTATTTGTTTGATACATTTTTTGTATAGAACAAATGAATATTCTATATAAAACTTCACACTATATATAAACTATATATAATTTTTCCGCCTGGGTAACATGGGTTTACTAATTTTTAAACTATAACATGTTATTATGAGAAATAATTTTTTTATTTATTATCTACAGTTTTTAAAATAATATTTATAATTATAATTTGAAGAATTATACCTAATTATTTATCATAATTTCATTTTCTATTTATTATTATTGTTATGTTCATCAGTTTTGAATGTATTACAATGTTTTAATTTTAAGCATGGGTGGAGTTTTTAACCATTTTAGTTTATTGTGATATCAAATATTATTATTTAATATTCAATTAGATATTGATAATTAAATATGCAAATAATATCAAATTTAAAATAATAGGTAAAAAACTTATTCAAATTAATTAATTTTTAAATCTGAAAATTCAACTATTCAATTTTTGGTGGAAAATTTATCTTTTCAAATAAAACATTCTTCTTGGTAATTCGGTATAAATTCATGTACTATTTTGTTAAAAATTAACTTTTTTGGTGTTATTGAAAATATCAATTTTTTGAAACTGGAAACTCAAATATTTCATTTTAGATTGCACAATGTATTCTTTTTAAATTTCTTTCTTTAAAATTTCAGGGAGACAGATTGTTTATAAAATTCTACAGTTGAATTAACGACAAAAGAATTTTCTGCAAGATAAACTGTTGCATTTCCAACTGTACTATGGCAAATTCTAGGATACTAGCTAGCCAGTGGCAATTTTTGTTAATATTAATACGAGGTCTGTTCAAAAAATACGCGGACTGTTTGAATTTTGCGGCTCGCGTTGGTTTCAGGAGAATCCGCTTGGTGTCTCTAAGTTCATACAGATCAGCTGTTTGAAACGCGGTATTCCAGTCGCAGATATCTTCATTTGTTGATAAGCTACACGGTTTTCAGTAAGGAGTGTTTTTTTTTGGTTGTCGGATTGTAAAATGGACAGTCTGAAAGAGCAACGAAATGCTGTGAAATTTTGTGTGAAACTCGGGAAATCTGCAACTGAAACATTTGCCATGCTCAACACGGCCTACGGTTATGTTTCCATGAAGCGTACTGCATGTTTCAAGTGGCATGAACGTTTAAAGGGTAGCCGTCAGTCGATTGACGATGATGAGCGTCCTGGGCGTCCTTCAACGTCAACTGACGACCCACACGTTGACAAAATCAACAACCTGGCGCGCGAAAATCGACGTCTGACCATTAGGGAGCTTGCCAAAGAGTGTGGGATATCAGTTTCATCTTGTTACGAGATTTTAACCGAAAAATTGAAGATGCACCGCGTCACTGCGAAATTTGTACCACGCCTGATGACCAAAGACCAAAAAGCCAATCGCGGTCGGGTTTGTCAGGAACTGCTTGATCGTTCAGATGAAGATAAAAACTTTTTGTCACGAATTATAACCGGTGAAATCATATTTACAATGATGTTTTCTAAAAAAAAATTTACAAACCAGCAATAGTTGTTTATTTTATAAAGCTGATTTGTCTCCATTTCGTATTGAACACTCAACTCGTAAGCAGCTCTGATTTGGAAATTCATGGTCAGAAGAAAAATTGAATGCTTTGTTTACAGGTTTTAAACTGCCAGGAATTCTTCTCTCTGACTCTTTTGACATTTCTTTTGTCACTCTCTTAAAACATCTGTTAATTGAGAGTAGATGAAGTTATATATATTTATATATGTGAATGGGTAAGCGTGTTATTTAATTCATTTAAGAAAACTGTTTTTTTTTCAATCGTTGTTCACTTATCCTTTAAAATGCATACCATTGAGGTGCCCATTAGAGTATTATGCAACATTTCGATCGAAAATTTCAAGGAAAGTGATGCAGATTTGTCTAAAACCATACTGAGTTATATAAGAACAAATTATATGATTGCAGGCTATCCAGGCTATCCAGGCTATCCAGGCACCAGTACGAAATCATACGCCTGCAAGCAAAAGCTAGGAATGCTGACATTTATGTCCCATCTACAGATCTACTGGAAGCGAAAAAAGAATGCTACCCTCCTAGTTCAGTGATTCACATAACTGGTCAAAGCGTTACGATTAAACTGCAAGAGCTGCTAGATCATACTGTCAAGCGTTTAGTTAAGATCCACAGCATCCAGTCATATATTTTAGAAGAGAGTAAAAACTATGACACTTTCGCTCAAATATGGCTGTGATGGAGCATCAGGCCAAGGCTCATATAAGCAGAAGCTTCCTGATGGCATGATATCGGACGAAAGCATCTTTATGGTCTCAATGGTGCCAATTATGTTAGAGTCGGAGGGTAAGCAGATTTGGAAAAATCCTCATCCTGGCTCTACCAAATGGTGCATACCAGTAGAATTTCAGTACGCGAAGGAAACCCCAGATTTGACGAGATCTGTAATAGGGCGGATAAAAGGAGAAATAAGTCGACTTTTGCCTAACAAGGTTGTATTTGGAAAATTTAGGTGTCAGGTAAGTCATGCGATGTTCTTAACCATGTTGGACGGGAAAACAGCTCAGAATCTTAGCAGCACACTGAGTGC
>NC_046663.1:5539525-5543808 GCF_010883055.1 Belonocnema kinseyi | reverse complement strand
GTAAGAAACATTGCCATAAACGGTTGAAAAACTCATAGTAATATAGAACTCTGATTCGTGAGAGGCAAGGGGACTCACGATAAAAAAGAACCCCGATTCTTAGACTGAAAGCCATCACAAAAGAAGCGTACCAGGACTGTTCCAACAAGTGGAAACACCGTTGGGATAAGTGTATGCGTTGGGGAGGAGAGTGTTTTGAAGGAGGCCCAGACGTGTAACTTCCAAATAAAGTACTTTTTTTATGACCTCAATCCGCGTATTTTTTTAACAGACCTCGTAGATATTTGGTCCTGATCCAGATGGTGATGATGATCGAGATGATGACGTTGATTCCCCGTTCCGGAATGGTGATCGAGGTGATGATCGTGTTGATCCTGATGAATCTGACAGCTCTTCTATATCTGAAAAAAATTAAACTTGCGGATTTTTGATTACAGGCATTTTCCAACAAACCCAAACGTGATAGTCGAAATCAAGATGTCTTTGTTCTTCTCTAAATAAGGTGATAAATATACTCTTTTTAATTTGTCGTGGGCCCCTCTCATTTCTTAAGTATTATTGAATTCCTCTGGCATGATTATTGACTAAATTGATCGCCTGGCAATTTTACTTCAATTGGTTTGCACTTGTGAAAAATTTTCTTTTACTAAGGTATGCTCATAATCACTTCATGAATTAAATCACAACCACTAACAAGCCGCGGCTGCTTCCGACCTAATTTGAAATACTCTCACTGGCCTGGAGGTTTGGTCAGGGGAGAGAAAAACTGTAGAAAACCACCTCCCAAGTTCCATCCGTTTTTGGACATTTAAGTTTGAAGGCAGACATTCGATTTTAGAATAGTTTTACTTGAATCAGAATAATTCTTTTTAACCAGATAAAGTAATATTTTGTTTGATCATAAAATGTGTGAATACTAATGCCTAACACATGATTTTTTGCCCTCGTTACCTATCGAAACTTAAACATTTAATTTCAAATAATTAAAGTAGAATATTTTTAATGCTAAGACTGTATTCTTAACCTTCAATTGACCGTTTTTTAAAATACGCTATCCTAATTTTTCTTACAGTAACAATTTTTTGTATCGTTTTTCCATAAACTAAATTTGCTCATTTCCAATGTTATTTTTATGATTTAAACTTTACACATCAGGTCTAATGAGCATCCTTTGCCTTTTTTGGAATTTTGTAAATGTTATAACTCTGGTGATTTTTGGTATTATGAAAAAAGTTATGAGGATAAATTCTTAAACTTTTTGAATGCTATAAAAATCCGTACAATTTTTTTTGAATTTTAAAAAAAGTGATCACACTCATAGAGGATATCAAAGGCAATTTTTTATTTTTTATTATTTTCTGTGCGTTCAAAATTTGAATTTTTTAATTTTTCGCAAAAAAAGCAAAAAGTTATCATGAACAAATGTGGCTTAAAATTTTTCGAAATTCGCTAACTATTAGAATTTTTTTGAAAATGACTGACTAACAAACTTGACATTTATCTTAGGACACTAAAAGAGTGTACCAAAGGCCAATCTAATAGATGAATTTTTCCAAAAGTTCTTGTGTTCATAGCCAGATAGACATAAAGACATACAGACAGAAATTTTATAAATTTTGAAAAAAGTAATCTCGAAAATATTCAAAATGAGCCCACTTTTTGAATTTTGATACGAAATGGCTAAATAACGAACTAGATCTTTAGTTTAGGATACTAAAAGAGTGTACCGAAGACCAATTTTATAGATTAATTTTTTCAAAAGTTATTTTGGAAACAGACGGCCATACAGACATACAGACATACAGAGGGGTTTCAAATTTTAGACAAATCTAATACCTTCTCCGATGAGAATGTAAAAATTTATTTTTCTACCATTTTATGATTGACATGCCAATGTAAAGTTTTTCAACATTGGCATGATTTTTTTCGAATTTTTTGACTATATTAATAGGGTGGAAATGGCTGGACCGTCAAGATTCACCTTTATCGATTCTCAAAATGTTTAAAAGAGGAGGAGAGGTTAAAAAGAAAGAAGAGCTAAGGCGGAAAGAGTAAAGCGAAAAAAGGAAGTTAAAATATTTTTCGATTTATTTCATTCATAAAAGTTATAAAAATATTTAAATTTAGTGGTTCTTAAAGAATTTATGTAAGAGAAGTGAGATATTTTGTAGAGTTTCTAAGATTTGAAATTACTTTTTTCGAAATTCACCTCTACTCCACCTCTACTACTCCTCTACTACTCCTCTACTACTCTACTCCATCCAATGATTAAAAAATTTTTTTAACAGTTTTTATTTAATTGACCCTGAGATGATCAACTGACACAATAATAACAGGATTTAAAATATTTAAAAGCATTTTTTCTCATTCCTTGTCATTTTTAAGGTCTTTAAGAAATCTCAAAAGATTTTACACATTTTAGTATTTTAGCTTTGCAGGCATTTCCATTAGCTTTAAAAAGTTTCAAGGCATTTTAAAATATATCAAAGGATTTGAAATAAGTTAGGAAAATTTAGATGATCTCTAGAACTTTTTTTATTTATTTCAATAGTTTATATGAATTTCAAAGACTTTTAATTATCTTGGGTTATTTTGATAAATAAGAATGTATTTTTAAACGATTTAAACTATAAGCAAAAATTAACTCATCATTTCGAAAAATTAGTTAAAATATTTTTTATCCAATGAATAAAAATATTTTAAAGATTTTCTTAATCTATTATATTTTTGCAAATTTGTGAAAATTAATTTGCTTCCTTTGACTTCATTTAGAAATAATTCTAGAAACAAGTAATGGGTGCGATTTTAAAAGAAGCCAAAAGGTTTTTCAAAAAAGTTTTTAGTGTAAATACTTTTACAAATTCTTATTTTAATGGTAGTGAACCTGATGTTCACTAAAAAAATCCTTTTGGACACATTTTTTTAATTTAATTTTTCGAAAGAACCTTCTGTGTGGAAAATAACTCATACGATTTGTACAAAATCATGTTTATTTTACTTACCAGCAGAATAAACAAACACCAAAAACATGAAGAGCAGCGTCAAGAGGAAAATCTTCATTTTTGTATAAATACAGAGAAATCAATGTTGAAGAATTTCTCGGACTTTAACTGAATGGAACTTAAAAATTTGTCCTTGTGTACATACTAATCATTATCTCATTGTTGCCAAAAATTCTCGGCAACTTGTAGGACGCGGATTGGTTGTTCGTAAAGCGCATTCTTATTGGTGTAAAAAAAACAACTTATTGTTCGTTTATCAAGATTTTCGCGTTTGTTCCTAACTCATCGAAAACTGTAGACTTGGCCTTGATTGGAAGAAACTTTATATCTGTGCGTCTATCCGATAAGGTTCGAAGTATTTTTTAAGCAATAGGAACAACAAATTCAAATGCTTTATAGAATATTTTGTTTAAATTTTTGAAACCAATTCAATTTGGGGCTATCATGGAGCCAAGAACAGTCTCCTTGAAAAATAATTTACAAAATTTACATTTTAAAGATGTGCAAAATTGATGTTTAATCAAAAAAGTTTCTTTACGTGAGCAATCTATATTACTTCACTTTTGAGGTAGCTTTGAAAATGCGTTTATCGCAATTGCCTAAAATTTAACACTAAGGGTTTCTAAATTTATAAGATCAAAATTTTCATAGTTTAAGCGAACGGAATATGTTTTTTAAAAAATTTAAGATGTTTAAAATAAAGAAATTATTTATTGCATTTATTTTTTGTTTATCAGTGTGGTAATCTTCTAGTATCGATACACACAGATGTTATAGAACACCTATTGTGTGCCTTTCTTCAACCTTTAAAATTCAACAAATTTAAATAATTTAATTAAAGAAATTAATTTAATCCTTAACTATAAAAGACAAGCGTTTTACAAAATAAGGTTATTTTTTACCCCAAAAATATCTAATATCTGGCAATAATAAAATAGTTTGATTTATAGTGAAAAATATGAATTTTAAACCATGTTTGCTACATTTTTAACCAAAGAAATGAAATTTAAACTAAAATGATTTCTTTCTAATCAGAAAAATAATTTTTTTATAAAGTAGTTGAATTCTTAACCAAGAAATAAAATAAAACAAATCATCACCTAAAAAAGATAAATAAATAATTAAAGAAATAAATTTTCAACCATATAAAAAAATTTCAAAAAATAGCTAAAATCAGAGCGATGGATTTTCAACCAGACAGATTAAATATCATTAACAAATTTTATGTACAAAACATACGATTCTTAAGTTTAAAGCAAGAAAAATTAACTTTGAATAAAA
>NC_046663.1:5531965-5539425 GCF_010883055.1 Belonocnema kinseyi | reverse complement strand
GATGGATTTTCAACCAGACAGATTAAATATCATTAACAAATTTTATGTACAAAACATACGATTCTTAAGTTTAAAGCAAGAAAAATTAACTTTGAATAAAAAAAGTTATTTTCAAGCAAAAAGTTAAATTTTAAACAAAACGGATAACTTTCTACCGAAAAAAGAAGAATTTCTACAACATACATTTAATAATTAAATTTACAACTTTGGAAGATAAGTGTTTAACCAAAAATGGAATAGTTAAATTTTCAGTTGAAAGAATTTATTTTCAATCAAAAAAACCTGAAATTCAAACAAAATAAGGAGATTTTTAAAGAAAAGAGTTAATTTATGAAAGAACTCTTCGGTTGAAAATTAAAGTATCTTATGAACTATCCAATATTTTTGTTATAAAATTAGCTCTCTAGACAGGAAATTTAAATATTACATTCTTGGTTAAAAATTAATCTTTTTAATGAGATTTTCCACTGTTCGGTTCATAATGAATCTTTGTTTGTTAAAAATATAATCTCTTGATTAAAAACAAAAAATTTTTTCACTAAACATTTTTTAATTTAAATGTTTTTAATGTCTAGTCTTTAGTCTTCAAAACTGCACAGATTTTTCTACTGCAAATTTATAAAAGTCAAGGCAAAAAATGAATAAATTTTTCAATAAGTGAAACTACATTTTGAATATTTTTTTATTTATCTTTTAAACCTTTTTTTTTATCAATTTATAACGTTATTATACAAATCATTTTATCTAAAAAGTACTAAAATGATCAAATTTATTCAAGTCTATTAAAATTTCTAATAATAAAATTTACAATTTTATTTCATAATCTTGCACAAAAATCACTTCTAAATATGTTATGAAATATTTTTACCGGTACTGACAATTTTTTACGTTTGACAAAAATATTTCAACTACACCAAAGCATGTCGATTTGCGGCAGCACATATTTTGATAACTTGAAAATTGTAAACTTGAAAAGATGGATTTTTCAGAAAAAGTTAAATTTTTAACAAAAAATGCAATTTTAAAAAAAATATGACTTTTCTACCGTTATAATTAAATTTTCTATCAAGCTTTTCAACGGAAAATACAATAGATTAATTTTGAAAAAGAAGTAAATTTTTTGTCAACAAAATTGTTAACAAAATATTTAAAATCTCAAACAAAGAGGTGAAGTTTATAAACAAAATGAATTTCCAAAAAAGTAATTCAAGTTTCCACTAAGATTTAGATTTTAACTAGTAGTTGATTTTTTTTAAGAAATAGATGAATCACCCACCCAATAGAATCATTTCTACCAAAAAATTGAAATTGTTGAATTATAAACCCAAAAATTTGAATTATTTACAAAACAGTTAACTTAATACTAAATAGTTAAAAATTCAACTAAAATCATGAATCTCTAACCATAAAATAAAATTAATTCAACTTTTGACCAAAAAGTTAAATTTCATCCAACAAAAATGATTTTAACTTTCTGGATATTTTAACTTAAATAAAGAACAGGTACATCTAACCAAAAATGCTAATTTTTAACAAATTAGCTGAATCCTCAACTAAAAAAAGGTTCTTTTTAAACAATGAGTTGCATTCCTCAATAAAATGATCCATTTACTACCAAAAAAGACAAATTTTTAACAAAATACATGAATTTCAACCAAAAATTTGATTTTTAAACTAAAAAAGATCAAATTATAAAACAAACTATAAATTTTCAACCAAAAATTAAAAAATTTACATTTATTAATAAAAAGTTAATTCACAAATAAACACGCTACTTAATTTTTAAGCAAATATTTAAATTTCTTACTAAAAATATCAATTTGTGACTAAAATAATAAATCTTCAACAACAAAATAGATTTTTAACAGAGTAGTTCCACTGTTAATCATAGAAGATTAATTGTCAACTAAAAAGGTAATTGTTAGTACTTCAACCAAGAATGATTTGAATTGAAATAAAACACAGTTGAATTTTAACAAGGAATACAATTAAAAAGAAATAATTGATACCATAACCAGGAAAGATTAATTTTCAACCGAAAACTTTAATTTTCGACCGAAAAAATATTAAATTTCTACTAAAATAGTTTAATTTTCTGCCAAAATAGATTAATTTTTTAACAAAATACTTGAATTTGTCTAGAAATGTCATAAATAATTAGCTTTTGATGAAATTAATTCAGAATGAGATGAAACGATTATTATTCAGCAAAATATAAAAAATTTTAACATAAGAATTAAGTTGTCGAATTTTTAACTAAAAAGAACAATTCTTATACAAGAATATTAATATTTTACAAAAAAAAATTCTTACATAAATTTTAAACGAAAAAGTTTAACTTTTAACTAAAAAAGTTGAATTTTCCACAAAATAATTAAATCTTTACCCAAATAGTAGATTTGTCCACCAGAATGAACTCCGTACCAAATATATGATTTCAGAAATAAGTAATACTTTTTAGTATCCTCAAACGTTTTAAAATTCTTCAAAAGCTTTGAAAATGTTTTCATATTTCAACTTGTTCTTTCTAAAATCTTTTTTGTTGAGTTGCAAGCATTAAAATATTGAAAATATTTTGAAATCTTTTTCAATATTTAGAAATATTTTTTCAATCTAAAAATATCTCGAAATATTCTTTTCATGGCCATGGCTTATTCTAATTTTAAAAATGAATTAACATCGAAATTTTCAAGTAAGAAGTTTTTAAATTTGTAAGTTGAAAATCACAAGAAATGTATACTTTAAATATTTAATAACTTTATCTTTAACTATATAGTCTTGAAGTCTCTTAATTGCAATCTATAAAATAATTTTTAACGTCCATAAAAAGAGCCTTGAAATCTCTTTATTCATTCTGTGATGAAGGTAAGATAAATTATATCTTAAAATAAAAAACTTTTTATTAGCAGGGTTTCTTTAAAAAAGAGATGTTTTTTTATAAGAGACTGAAAGATCAAAATTAATCTTCACATTTCAACATAAAAAAGCTATTTGAAGAGAAGAAAATAAAATTCAACGTTATCGTGAAATTTCATTTAATGATAAGAAATCCAAACATTGACATGATTTTCAGTATAAAATTAGTCGCAATAGATTTGTAAGTTAAAAAGAAAAAAAAGTTGTGTAAGAACAAACGAATGACACAATTATTTATACTATTTCTTATAGTAACATAGCTGGCTACTGCCAAACCACATAAAGAGACTAACGGACTCTCACAAAGACCGCAAAAAATAATTATTATTTCTATCATATTTCACTTTATTTTAAAAAAAGGACGATAATATTACATTTGTAATATTAGGTAGAAAAATTCAGACGATATATTAATAATAATAGGAAGAAAAATGAAAATATTTTATTTTTATTGTAAACTATTTTTTTATGAAATAAAAAATTTTGACTGGAGCAGTTTTCGAAATAAATTTATTTTTAATTACTAAAAATCAAAATACCCATTTTTCTCGAAAATTAAGTAAGATATGAAAAAAGGTTATGAGAACAAAATTGTTGCTTGGAAAGTTTGCTACAAAAAGCTTTTCCTAATAATGTTTATTCTTACTTCGTTTCATTCAAATATTTCTACTTTTTAATTTTACGAGGTAAGAAACCAAGTTTAAAAAAAAAAGTTATTTTGAAAATTATCCAGGAAATTTTTTAGTGGCAATTTTTCCAAAGACAAATTTGGCCTTTGTAATTTTTTTCATATCTCGCGTTTGTTTTCAAAGACACTGGATATTTAATTTTTTGTAATGAACTTTATTAAAAAATGTTTCCGGCAAAGAATAGTTTTTTTTTATTGAAAAATAGTTGTAAAATATCCCATGTACAAAATCAAGAAAAAAGTTCTTGTTGAAGTAATTTCAACGGAACCGTATTTTAACGTACTTAAGGATTCATTTAAAATTTTCACTTCTTTAATCGTATGAAGACTTTAAAATTAAAATGGTGAATAATAAAATTTTTGAAAATATTTACGTTTTCGTTCGGCAATAGATCTATACGAATGCTCATGCAAATGCGAGCCCTCGACTGGATAAGTCCCATGCGCACGTCTCGGTGCGCATGGCGCTCCAATCAGGTAGGCTTGTCTTTGCATTGTTATGTATATCAAAAATACTAAAATTCATTAAAAACTTGATACTTTTTATAAATATAGAAGGAAGAAAAAAGTTTTTAGTAACAATAAGAGCTTCTATAACTAGTAGTCCAAAAAATTTATGAAAACGGGACTATGAGTAAAAATAATTATCGTTTTTATTTCAGGACAGGGAGTTTCGGTAAAGTAATATAATTTAAAAAATCCCTGCTCCAAGTCAAAATTCGTCACAATTTAAAAGTTCCTTTTTTTCGAAATTTAACAAAAGACAGTGCTTCAAGTAATTTCCAGAGTGGAAGTAGTATTTCGAAAAATAAATATTTCTAAATTATAATATAATTTTTTAAACATTTTTCGTTGAGAATTTACCTTTTTATCTTAAAAATGCAACTACTTGCGGATAAAAGCTGAACTCTTTTGTTGAAACTTAATTTTCTTGTTAGGATATTCATCATATTCAATGAAAAGTTGAATCGTTTTGAAAATATAACCAGTTTCTTTAAAATGACTTTTGAACTAATACATTAACTATTTCAATTGAGAATATAACTATTTCGAGTGAAAAATTGACCTTTTCTAGTTGAAACTTTAACTATTTGGATGTCAGTTTTTTCTTTTAGAGTTAATCTTGGTTGAAAAACAAACTTATCTGTTGAAACTTATTATTTTTTAAATTTAAGATTGATCATTTTTAATCAAAATTAATTACTGGGGTTGAAAAATAAGCTATTTGCTGTTATAGTATAACTTACAGTCCGGAGCTAAACCTCTTAATCGTATGATTTCAAACTAATAATTTAAAAGAACTTTCAACACAATAAATAATTTAATCGGCTACAAGTTCTTATCATTTCAATTTTACACATTTTTATCGTAGAAATCACTTTCAATAGAATATTTACCGTTTTTACACTCTCTTTTTTTAATTTCGGAAGAAGGAACTTTGAAATTCTATCGAATTTTGACTTACAACAGGGATTTTTTCATTCCTTTCTTCTAAATCCCAGTTTCTTTTTTTTAAATTTCCGTTCTACATCGAAAATTCCTTGTATGAAGGGAAGTTTTATTTCTTTACTTACTCCCTTTTATATAATAAAAACGTTACTTATTTTTACTTATATGCCCTGCAAACTGTAGATAAAGTAAACATAAATTTAATTCCCGGTAATTGCCCGTTTTTTCGGTCTTTCCCGGTTTTCCGATTAAGTATCCACCCTGATTATAAATAAATTATCTGTAAATATATATTTTTAGAGAGCCGAAATTTCTAGACGAATTAATAATGTTTAAATATTATAGTTACTACTATTATTATTCAAGTAATATTATCAATCAATGTTTTAAATTTACAACATACAATTGTGTATAAAATTTATTAATCAAGATAAACAATAGAAAAATATGAATAAAATTCAAACTGTTTTCAAAATATTTACTTTTATATTCATTTTTTCTAATATGAAATTATATGTTTTTATGAATTTTTTGGATAACTAGTTACAGCTGCTCTTACTGTTACTGAAAACTTTGTTCTTAGTTTAATATTCTTAAAAAGTATAAAGTTTTTAATGCATTTTATTGTTTTTGCTATACATAACAACGCAAAGACAGGCCTACCTGATCGGAGCGCTATCTATTGAATTTATTTGAACTACGATACCTCTCTAGGTGCTGAGGGTGCTTTCATGCCTCTGCAAGCAGGCAGACTGCATGCAGAAAAGCCATAAGAGTGAGAGAGATAGAAAATGAGGGAAAAACTCAGTGCACAACCACTCGCCAAAACTTATAGCGGAGCGGACACAGAAAAAACTAGGGGTTCACTCATGTCGCGGCTCAAATGAAAGTTGGTGTCATTTGGAACTTGAGCTCTAATAGATACCTGCAAAGACCCAAATGGGTTTGTTTAGAGCGCACTTGAAAAGAGCAGCATCAACAGCATCAAGGCCCATTCACAAGCCAACCGCCTGCAAAGTCGGGTTGGTAAGGGTGGCGTCCCATGATTGCAGAATTGCGTTTTGGTAATACGTCAATTCACTGGACATTTCAGCCAATAATATTCTCCTAGTTATTCAGAGAAACACTGTGATTGGCTGAAATATCCTCGTGATTTGACGCATTACGCAAAACACCAAGGAATTCTGCAATCATGGGACACCACCCTAAGTTAGCAATTTACAGAATATGTTGGTAAAGCTTCAGTCTACACCGTCTTTAAATTATCTACTCTTAAAATTTATGAAAAATCTTAAAAATTATTCACATAATTTTATTTTTAAAATCTTTGATGTACAATTAATAAACTTTTGTAATTAATTATTATTAAGTGAATCTTTGAGAAGCATAGTCTTCACCAAGCACTATTAAGATCAGCTCAGCCAATTAGCCGTTATTAATATTTTTAAATATTACAATGACCTTTAGTTGTTCTAAATTCAATAAAAGTAAAGAGGCTTCAGAAACATTCATTCGATGTTGCAAATTAATTCATCAGTTTATTCAAATTCGATCTCCGTAAAAGGGTACCCTTACTTTATAAAGTTGAAAATATACTAAGGGTATTTTCTTGAAATAAAGAAAGAAATTCATTTGTTACTTTAAGCGCGCGCAGTTTAAATTATATAAATATTCAAATGTCATATTTATAATAAATAATGATTGGCAGATGCTTCAAAAGTGATTTATTAATCCTAAAATAGAATTTTTGAGTAACAGATGAAAAAATATTGAGATTTTATTGCAAAAATGGTTGTTTATTTTGACTTTAGGAAAAAAAATTCAATTCATTTTTAGTAACTTTATTGACTTTATTTTAGGTCAAATTGTTGTGAATGAAAACAATAAAAATTAGAAACTCGACAGAAAGAAGATTAATCATTATGTTAAAAAAATGATTTCTTTTTCTGAATTGCGAATTCATAACATCTTTTTAATTAAAATCGAAATAAATTTTTATCTGTCACTTCAAAATCTTATTTTAGGATTAAGAAATTTCTTTTAATGCATTTTATAATCATTATTTATTATAAATATCACATTTGAATATCGACACTATTCAAAATCAGCGCGCTAGATAGAACTCTTATAATAGATCTATTTATCACAATGTATTCAACTTTTAACAAAAGTTTAAGACTTCATATTTCACCTGATAGATAC
Organism: Belonocnema kinseyi; assembly: GCF_010883055.1. Taxonomy (NCBI): domain Eukaryota; kingdom Metazoa; phylum Arthropoda; class Insecta; order Hymenoptera; family Cynipidae; genus Belonocnema; species Belonocnema kinseyi. Next base: position 5,532,170 of record NC_046663.1, on the reverse strand, counting down.
AAATAGCATATCATTTATTAATCAAAAGAAAAGTTCCTAAATCGATAATCGATTCATGACCGAGTCGGGAATAGTATTCCGGATACTTAAACCACTCATAGATAGAGATACATTTTATGAAACGGAGTTTTTAACAAATTCAGTTAAAGATCATTTTTAGCCTTAAATTCATAGTAGAACTATACCCAGCTACAGCATATTCACC
>NC_046663.1:5526055-5531865 GCF_010883055.1 Belonocnema kinseyi | reverse complement strand
GAGATACATTTTATGAAACGGAGTTTTTAACAAATTCAGTTAAAGATCATTTTTAGCCTTAAATTCATAGTAGAACTATACCCAGCTACAGCATATTCACCTTTTTATATAATTTTTCTGTTTTTTAGCCGAACTTGATTCAGGCATTACAATTCATTCAAATATTATCAAAATTTTTACCATTCATTTATAGCGCGAACACTCGCTACAGAGCCTTTCATCAAATGGGGTCTCTTTGCCCACTTCTTTACAAAGTGCAATTGTATAACCTTTACTGGCTTTTTCCACTGAACGACAGGAGCCACTCCTAGTTAGTGATCAACGCGCATATGCGGTCGGACAATTCAGTTACTTTATCACGAACCCTATTTCACTTGATAGATAGAAATCTCAAATCATTTCTGAATCAAAAGGTAAGTTCCTAAATTGATTTTCGGCTCATGACTGAGTCGCAAATTGTACGACGGATACTTAACCCACTCATAGACAGAGTTGTACTTTATGAAAAGGAGTTTTTACCAAATTCAGTTTAAGATAATTTTTAACCTTAAATAGTTCACGAAAATGTCTGATTATCTTTCTCAGTTTATTGATAAATAAAAGTCCAAAACGATATTCTTAGTTGATGCAAACTACTTTCAAGGCAACGTAGTTGATTTTGTTTACGACCGATCTTTGAATAATAATTTAATTCATTTCAATGAATTTCCATCCTTTACTAAGATTAATTATTCAATAGTTTAAATTTGACCCAGAAATTCACTATCAACAATTGGTATAGTTCCAATTCCAATATTAAACAAAATTATTGACTTTAGCGTCATCTCATAAGATATTCCACCTGAAATGTCAGGTATAGTGGGTAGATCATTTTTTAACAATTACGTTGATCTATTTCCGAGTTTCTTCAATAAATAGAAGAGATTTGGCTGCAATTTGATCATAGGATTGTACTGACGGTATTAATTATTATCTATTCGGTGACAGCTCAAGTTCTCATTTCAAAGCGTCTGATGAAGAATTACAAATTCGCACCCTAAACTAAAAGTCATTTGCTAGGATTTTTATTAACTTTGTCAATTTAGTGAAAACTTTAATATGTTTGAAACAATCTGTACTTAAATTTTTATGAAACTCACATGAAAAAAAAGACATTTCATAAATAACTCAACATTTAAACATTTTACTAAAACAAGTAAGTCCAGTTACGACTCCCTTCTGAATACTTATTCTAGTCAAGTAAATAAATTCTGTAAGTGATTGAAGAAATTAAACAAAGTAATCTATGTATCAGAAAGAAGTGACAAATGGACACCTATTTTTCCGCAGCGATAGAAGTTAAATAATTTTACCTGTTTTAATTTTTATTGGTTTTGACGTATCGCACAATGTATTTTCCTTAACATTAAAATTAGTCCTTTCTATTATACCTTCCACAAAATGCCCAACAAATCCAACTAATCGCAATTTTCTGGTGATATCAATCACAGCCTTAGTAACGCCATGATGATATCTATGACTCAAAGATTTAATTAAACATCTGAAACAACGATTCACAAGCCGAAACACTTATTCATGGTATCATTTCCTTAATAATTGTACCCTTATTGCCTTCAAAGAAGGCTTACCCGATAGTATATCAAGCTTGGTAGAAGCAAAAAGCCCTAAAACCTTAAATTCAGCCCTAAAAGTCGCGCTTGAGTATCAAGCGAGACATCACTTGAACCCTCCAGACCCCATTAACTCTTATCGTGAATTAACGTACTCGCAACCAAGTTATTCAAGATCACGGCACCGCAGTCTTAATACTCATGTTATTTTTGCAGCTATTCCAGATTCGTAGAGGAATTCCGACCCAAAGCCGTATACTCCCGGAATAATAAAGCGTCCCAATTTCCGTGGGGCCTCTAGTTTGGAAAAAGAATACACCCCGCCCCCTCATCAATATCCTCATATGGCCTACAATCCTTATCCTTTATATCCAAGTATTCCTACACAAGGTAATAGATATTCTAATCTTTATTCCTCTCATAAAGAAGCAAATACTCTAAAACGTTCACAATCTCCTGTCTCCACAAATAAAAAGGCTCAAAACCACAACTACGCTCTCCATCCAGACGTAGCGACGAGCGAGACAAAAAACGAGCGTCAAGCGAGCGTGCGAATCTTAATGACGGGAGGAAAATCTTCCACAACAAACAGAGCTGAGAAAATCTAGTAGTAGAGTTTACATCAACAAATTTTATAAAAAAGGAAGCGTCATTTCTAGCTGACACCAGTGCCGATGTCAGTATAATAAAATTAAGCTCCTCAAATAAAGATTTAATAATCACCGAAAATGATTATAAAGACATTACGGTTATTGCGCCGAATAAAATTTCAACTGAAGGCTCATTAAAATTAGCCTTCCAAAAATCCATGGCACTTGTTCACGTAGTTTCCCCGGATTTTCCTATCAATACAGACGGTATCCTAGGTCGAGTATAAGTCCGTCAGGAAAAAGTAAAAATTTGGTTTTGCCATAACACTATATATAAACTCTTTCAACCCCCACAAAACCTATTAAATTGATTAATAATGAATGAAAAGTCGCTGAGGATCAAACAATTGATTATAAAGGAACAGGACTAGGAAAGTTTTGTATAAAGGCAAGATCACGACAGGTGTTTCCCGTAAAATTATTCAATGACGAAATAAAAAAAGGATAAATGCCGTTAATCAAACAAGAAGAAGGGATATTTATAAGAGAAGCCGAAGTATCAAACTCCCGTGGAGATTCTCACATTTACGCCATAAAAACTACAAAAGAGGGCGTAGCAATAGAAATTGACCCCCAAGAACTCATCCCCTTCGAAAATTACCAACTTCCCACAGATGATCTAGACGAAAATTCCATCGAGAAGAACTATATACGCCTCCGGAAGATAGAGTACAAGCGATTCTTAATATCCTTAAACCATTATTAATTCCAAAAAAATTAGATTATACGGAAAAAATAAAATACAGGGTAGTACTTCACTTCCGATTATTGAATGAATTGTATTGAAGATGCTTATCCACTTCCGAATATTCCCGAAATTATGGATCACTTAGGGGAAGATAAATATTTGACATTTTTTGACTTAGCTAGTGGATTTCATCAAATTTAATTGAACCCAGATGGCATACCTAAAACTGTTTTTTCGATAGAAATCCATGAAGAAACTTTAGAAGAACATGAAAAGAAAGTGAAGCGTCACATTATAAGCAGTGATGCAGTAAAACCCGATCCAAGCTAAATATAAGCTGTTAAAAAATTGCCTACTCCCAACTACCCTAAAAATATTAAGCAATTTTTAGGTCTCGCTGGCTATTATAGAAGATTTATGAAGTTTTCGTAATAGAAACATAACCCTCAACCAATCTTCTGAGAAAAGGATCCTATTATTCAGTTGAAAGATTACGAATAAAATTTCAAATATAAGCCTAGGAAAATGAATACGAACGCTGATGTCCTTTCTAGAAAACCCGTTGTAGAAAGCTTTTCGAAATTAAACGAAAAAGGAAAAAGACAAGAAAGAGAAAATGAGCCAGGTTACTTCTAGTTTAGACACGTTAAGCTAGGCAAGGTACTGAAAAGCAAGTTAAACCTATAACTAGAAATTTGAGTTGACTTGCAGTAAATATCAAAAAGGGATCAACTACAAAGACTACGATTTCAAAAGTTTTTATCCTAGGAACCCAACTTGTAGCTGCCAAGCCAAAGGATGACCACCCATGGGCCGATTCTAATTAATGACCTGCTAGCGGATTAAACAAAAGTAGTATTTGGAAACGAATACTTCAACGATGAGTAGAAGAAAACAGAAGCCAATTCAACTTAAGCATCCTAAATCTATTTCAGAATCAGAAGATAGTTCCAAGGACGCTGATATAACTGTAACCTCTGTACTTCGAAAGGAACAAGGTATTTTGCCTACTTTAGAGATACCTTCAGCAGCTTTCTTCTTCCGCGAATTAGTCAAAAATGATCAACTAACACCTCAAGACAATTTCAGAAGCTATTTGAAGAATAAATTTCAGAAATAAGTCAAAAGCCAGACGAGGCAGAAGAAGATGCACAAACAGAAGTCATAATAGGAATGGGAAAAAGTAGAAGAAATATAAAAAGGTATGGATAATTATGAAGGCATTATATCAGTGTCGGAAGGGGAAAAAATTCAGATATCCTCTAAGCAATATAATGGAGAGAGAGAAATAGTCAGAGACATTAACAACGCACAGGTTGAAGAGCGAGTAGATTCACCCTCTCAGGACAAGTGGTAGTCTGACATTGGACAACACAAAAGTGTAACATTTGCACTGTAGACAAAGATACCTACTACTTCGGATATGAGGGACGTTTGGACCACCACTTATGTATTACCACATGCTTTTTACGTATACGCTTTCAACAACCAATGATAAATTAGAAACATTTGGAATATCTCACAACATCAGGCAATTATTACCAACCGCGAAGAATAGGATTGAATCAATCATAAATATTCAATGTTCCATACACGTATCGGTAATAGAAAACACAGAAGCCGACCAACCAGATAGAACTATTCGTCGATAATAGTAATGAACCATTGAGATTAAGAAGCTGTAGAGAAAATTTGACCTATTCTTAGCTTTTCAGAAATTTTAGGACTTTTTAAACCTTTTAGAAATTAAAGAAAAGCATCCCTTATGAGATCAGGTCCTATTAACCCCTCGAAATCGTCATCTTAATACTATAATTATCAAGCAAAAACATTTTGACTAATTAAGTGAGGAAAATCTAAAAATAACTGCATAACTTGTGTATGACCCTAGAAAGAGCAAATTTAAACTATTTTAGAATCTCAATTTAGGGAGATTCAACGGATTGTTTGCCACATGGAAAATTTGTAGAACACCTTACAAGAAATCTTGAAAGATAGCGACATTAAAATCGTGATACGGTACGGTGAAATCATGGTACGAAAAAGGAAATCCAATCGACAACTCAATTTAGCTAATAATTCTGTTCTTGATTCTGAATAATTCACATTTTAATCTTAATATTCATCACTCATTTCAACAATGAAAAACTGACACAGTCCCCGTAGGACTGATAGTGACACATGAACTCACAAAAAAAATAATTAGTCAAGCCTTACCAGCCTGACATAATCAAGACACAAGCCTCCCTCTTTTTTTCTCTTTTCAAAACTACCCTCGCCTTTTGCGCGGGACGTGAGAAGCTTTTTACAGATTTCGAATGATTTCAAAATATTTAAAAAAATTATTTAATAAGATTTTTAAAAAATATTTTTAATTGCAAAATACTTTACAAAGTCTTAAGAAAAAAAGAGTCAGCTCAAAAGATATTTTAGGAATATAAGAAGTTTTTATTTCTCGTAAACTTTTAAATTCCTAAATATACTATGAACTGACTTGAATTTTTCCTAAAATACATTTATTTTTTTATTTTTTGATTCCCCCTCGTGGAAAATAAAATGCCTGAAATCTTATTTAACCTGGAACTTAAGTTTCTATATAATTACAAAAAATAGTGATTCGAAATTTGAAAACAACAATTTTTAGTTTACATTAGAATCATTTCATGTTAGCCGAACTTATGTACGAAAATAATAAATACGATTAATAATTTATATCCTCCACACAATTTTTGAAGTTCAAACGGTCCTCAAATTAAAATTGAATTATCCTTTAAGTTTTAATTTGAAAATAATATAATTTAATTGCCTAAAATTGAAAATGTTCTATTTTGTTAATTGTGAGTGTAAGTATCGATTTCCTTA
>NC_046663.1:5523365-5525955 GCF_010883055.1 Belonocnema kinseyi | reverse complement strand
AAATCATCATTTATACATTTAAAAATTTAAAGTAGGTGTTGCATCTTTAATATGGACATTTAACAACCTTATTGCTTTAAATATAATTATAGGGAGAGCAGAGGGAGCTACATACGGAGTGGACACGCTGGGGCTTACATGTATGGCGAACTTGAATGCTACACGCAATGCACAAGAACAGGGGAGAAACCATTGTACAGGGGTATTTTAATTTTCGCGCTTTTAAAGTTGCATTCGGATCGGCCATTCGGTCAAGTCCGTGCATCTTCGGATCAAATTTATTATAGTTTCCATGGTTGTGTTTAAAACTTCAAATGCATACAACTATCAAAAATAATATAGGTTATGATATGTTTCAATTACAAATGATAAAAGTGTTTATTTAATAATGATATGAGACATGTGAACTGAGAAGAAAAAATCCATTTTTTTCTATGCCAATAACATTATGGAACGGCTGCTGACTTACAAATACCATAAAATAGTAATAATGTTCTGCGCTTCCAGTGGTCGAAGAGTGAATTGTAATTAGAGCTTATTTGCGTCATAATTTGTTTATTAATGACAGGGTCGGCCGGTGCATTTCAATCTACATTATTGAATAATCGTTATCTCTGAATCTTACCCCACGACTGGGGATTAATCAGCCTAAAATGAATTCTAAGTAATTTTGATGAAATAGTCATATCAAAAAGATATATCGAGGAAATTGAACTTGCTCGAATTTTAATTAACAATGAATTTAGGGATCGTTTTATTTAAGAAATTGATTTCTCTGGACGTCATTTCAAAATTTTTTTTGATCAACTGATAATAAATATAGGACAAAATCTAATTAAAAAGATAACATCTGAAATAAAATTTATGAAATTGGTGCCTTCATTTCTAACAGCATAGTTTAAACTTCAACGAGACCTGAAGCAAATACACTAAAATAAGATTTCGAGTAGCTTGGCATTAAACTCGAAGATTTATATTTTCTGATATGATTCCAATAATGTATGAATTTAATTTTTAGACCTAATAAAATAATTAATTATAGAATAATTTATTAAAAAATTGAAATAAAAATTGTGGTCTAAAATTTCTCTTCTACATATTTTTCTGATACATTTCTATCCTCAGAGAGTCTCTAACTTATTTGAGTGGTTTATCGAACCAAAATGTAAGATGACGTCCTAAAAATCATTTCCTAAAATAGAAGAAGCCCTAAAAACTGCATTAATTAAAATTCGGTCAAGTTAAATCGCCTTGAGATTTTTTTTGTAACATCGGTACCATCAAAATAACTTAGAATGAATTTTAGGGGCTGATCAATCCCAAGCCACTGTCATAAATAAACATACAAAACCACAAAACAATTCTTTGGTAAAAAATAATCAATCAAAAGTAGAATGAACATGCCGGGCCGATCTGTCATTGTTTCGAGGTTATGTTCAGATTCACCTTTTTGCCCTAATCGTTGTAAGTAAATGTAGGTAAAGTCAATTTAAAGTTTTCACATGCAATATTTTATTCACTTTTCTTAAACCATATCCTGTCTATTCAAGACATACCTTTTTTATTCCGCAAATAAGCGTTAGAAACAATTCAATCTGCGCCAACTGGAAGCGCAGAATATTATTACTATTTTATAGTATTTGTCACTCAGCAGCCATTCCATAATGTTATTATCGCAGAAGAAAACGGACGTTAAACTTGACTTTACGATAAACTTGATTCGAAAATGCACGGACTGGACCGAATGCAACTTTAAAGGTGCGAAATTTAAAAATGCCCCTCTACAATGGCTTCTCCCCTGCTATTGTGCATTTCGGGTAGCATTCAAGTTCGCCATATATGTAAACCCCAGCTTTTTTACCCTGTATAATTTTGTAACTACTTTTACGGCCTAGAATTGTTTAATTAAGCTTAAAAAATGATTCTTAAAAATATAAGCATTCTATCCCTAAAACTAGAAATGGTACAGCCATTTTTAATTCTGATATATTTCTGTTGGGTCAGAAAATCAGGCATATTTCTTTTAAATCTAAAAAGAAAAAAAACCCATAAAAATTCAACAAATTAACAAATTAAGCACCAATCTTTTTCTAATAAAACTCGTAAATGTTTGAAAAAATTATTTTATTGTTACAATTGATTTAACAACTCATAATATCTAGAAAATACTTTCATTTCGCGACTTACATCAAAAAATAAAATTATTTAAACAAATCAAAATATTTTGAGCAATTAAAATTTATCTGACATATAGCTTAGTACCATTTTCTCTAAAAAATAAAGGTATATAATTGTAATTTGTAAACTAAAAACTGACAACAAAAACCATTTAAACATTTTATCGTGTTTAAAAAAATGATGAGTTTAATCAATATTACTTAGTGTGTGAAATTTACGTTACACTTGAGAATCGTAAGGTGTGTTCAGGATACTAATAAGCTAATTCAAATGGTTTTAATAAGAAAATTATCAATTTGATCAAAGTTTGCGCTAAATTTCATCACAATTTTATTGTTTATTAATTGTTTAAATATTTCAGATGGTAAGTTTCTTGATCAGCAAACTTAAACTTCTTAGAGGTTGATTTTTT
>NC_046663.1:5517333-5523265 GCF_010883055.1 Belonocnema kinseyi | reverse complement strand
GCTAAATTTCATCACAATTTTATTGTTTATTAATTGTTTAAATATTTCAGATGGTAAGTTTCTTGATCAGCAAACTTAAACTTCTTAGAGGTTGATTTTTTTGGCTCAGAAGCTCAGATGTGTTTTTAGTAAGGGTTCAAGGAGACTATGTCTCCCTGAATAAGAATATCATGTTTTGAATATGAATAACATGTAAATATCATAATATGCGAGTAAGAATATCTATAGTTTTTCATATAAGTGATTTACATTAAACAGTTTTATTCATTTAAATCAGTAGAGAATGCTAGATTTTTCCAAGGACGTTACTTTTCTTTTCAAAAGCTGTCGCGCGTTACAAGATACAGATATGAACGCAATTAATTGAATATCAGGTTTCGAACCCAGTGTAGTTGTACCGTTTCTTCTCAGGTGTGCGGTGTCGGTATATTGGACACGCATATTTTCGCCACTTTTCATAATTTTGTTGCTCAAAAAATACTGGGCGAAATCCGGCAAAAACACCTTCACGATGATATAATCCATATATGTTACCAGCGGAGTTTACCAGCACATCACCAGGTTCAAAAAGTCCTTTAAATTTCCTTAATTGTCCATTCATCCGGTATTCTGAATTAATGAAAATTTATGTTAAATTGTTAATTAAGTGCTTGACACATGATGAAGTAATATTTTAGGATTTCGTTAGTGGAATATTAGAAAAACAAAATTTTCAAATTACCTTTATAGCCATATTGTGGATTTAATTTCACAAGGAAGTCACCATTATACTGTGCAAGATACTTTTCACGACGGCAGATATAATCAGATGGTTGAAACTCTTTTATCATTCCACCTGATAAAGGAAGAAAAATAAATTATGAATGAAACTAAATTACGATTCTACGAAAAATTATTTAAGAAATTCATTTTTTAATTTTATTTATGATTTTATTGATTTATAATTGGTTCAAGAGAAGATGTAATGTCATATGAAATGCCCGGCAGGAGATAGGTATGGTATATAATTTTTGACTTTGAATATAATAATGTATTTTAATAAGAGCCTGATAAATTTGGCTAACACTTATAGAATTCAACAAAGGTTTACTCGCTATTTATAAAAACATCGAATACTGGAATGATATTTTAATTGGCACTGTACTTTGCTTTTTACGCATTTACAAATATTAATTAGAAACTGTGTTTTGCAGGAGCATTAAAAAATCGTCCCGGGGAAAATCCATGAATAGTATCATCATTTATTAATTTAACATTTTTATCCGATATTGACGTCTTTGAAAATAGAAGATTATTAAATTTTAAAGAGATTCGTAAGAAGCGATTACTTAAAAATTATTTTTACCATTTATTATTTAAAGAAAAAGTTTATTATTTTATTTTGAGAAGTGTCATTTTGTTAAGACTTTCAGATTTATAAAAAAATGCCTTATAGCAGTAGAAGAATAGGGTTGTCCAAATGGATACCTGTACGTTGGACAAAGTTTTCGAAAATATTTTGGATTTAATTCAAAATTTAAATTAAAATTATTTCTTGAAAAAAATATCCTACTCCATCTTCACTCCATTGGGAATCGAACCACAAAACTTCTGATTTAACTCTCAATTCAAGAACATAACGCTAATTTTTAGCTAGAATTAAGAGTTCTTATTCTGATCCCTCTAATAGCTTAAAGGGGAAAAGCACCTGACCGGAAATCAGAAGTTTTGTGGTTCGATTCCCAATGAAGTGAAGATGGAGTAGGATCTTTTTTTCAAGAAATAATTTTAATTTAAAAATATTATTTTCCATCTAGTCTTATTAAGACGTTAAGCATTTTCTGTTATTGAAGATTCTTAACTTGATCGATATTGTGTAGATTTTCTGCCTTCATGGTTTGGAGGGTTGATCTACTGTCGGTAAGGTACAATCTCTGATGATTTTGCAGATAAATTAAAAATTTTTTAAATAAATAAAATTTCAATTGAACTAAAATGTCATTGGAATGATTTATATTAATTACTTGAGTAAGGTCTGACATTAATTACAATTCCTGGACAATTTGCGAAATAATAAATTCCATTCCAAATCATGAAGTTGAAATGGTTCAGTATATTATTTTATAAAATTATTACATACTATTTAAATTTACCCAAAAGTAGGCGAAACGAAAAACAAGTACGCTCCTGAGCAACTGGCGAATTTCAAAAGGAAAGTATTATATAGATCCTATATACAGCTGCACGAGACAGGTACCGTTGCGTGCGCAACCACTCGAAAAGTGGGGATCGGAAAGACCGCTGATATGGCACCTTCTCGCTTACCAAAGAACGGGTAGGTCGGCAGCAGTGTTGCCTTTTTGTGTACAATTGTACTTTTTGCGTACTATTTTCGGCTGGTCAGTACGTCAGTACGCCTCTCGAATTTTCAGTACACTCGACATTGTACACTCGACATTGTTCTTTTTACATTCTCATCATTTATGATTCAGAAAGTATTAGAATTGTCGGAAATTTGACATCACACTTGTTCAACGGATCTCCACATTTCGAGACCCCCTGAATCCGAAAATCAGGTTTTCACGATAGCGTCAGTCTGTCTGTCCGTCCGTCCGTCCGCCCGTAAACACGATAACTCTCGAAAAAATGAACGAATCAAATCCATATTTGGCACACTTTTTCTAGGTCCTAAAAGAAAGTACGAGTTCGTTAACCAGCCATTTTTGATAAAAATTCAAAGTGAGCGCATTTTGAAAATTTTTGAGACCACTTTTTTCTGAATTTCGAAATTCTATGTACGGATATTTATAGTATTTAAAAGAACAAACAATTTATCCTCATGCATTTTTTCGATAAAAAGAAAATTCTTAGAGTTATAGCGTTTTCAAAATTTTTTTAATCAACTGAAAATCAAAATTTGAAACCGAAAAACGCACGATATGATAAAAAGTGAAGAGAAGAAAAACATTTATTTTGAAATCCCTACAAGATTATCATAACTAATTTTTGGTTTTTCTTTAAAAATCGAAAATTCAAATTTTGATTGCATAAAAAATAATAAAAAATTCCATTTTGTGGACAAACTATGTAGGATACAAAAAAATATAAATGAACAGAAATGGTTATCCCAAAAAAGATCTATAATTTCTTTAAGGATCACTTCTTGATAGGACGCGTATTTTTTGTTTTATTCGTGAAACATAACGTTGAAAAAAGTAAAATAAGAAAATGTGTGGAAAAACGGCGAAAGTTACGAGAAAAAAAATCCCACAAAACGTGTTTACAAATGTCTGTCGGAAATCGAGCGCGCAGCGCGAGTGTCACGATGAGAATGTGTACCTCAAAGCCTACAGAGCTTTGAGAAACTTAATCTTTGACTATACTTAATTAAGTAGAAAATTCAGAATATAAAGACGCATATAAATACTGCCATCTAAAAGAGATCTTTTTGATAAAGTTTTTTTCAAGCATTCCAAATGCAAAGAATAAATATCCGAGCGCGAAGCGCGACGTAACTTATTATCTAGCGCGAAGCGTGAGATTCAACCGTTGCAAAATTGTTTTAAAAAATTTATTTTAGCTTTTTTCTTCGCTACCAATCACAACAGCAAGTACACATTTATCATTCGTTCGTTGGATCACGTGTTCATTCATTAGAGAAATTGAGCCAATGCCAGCCAATGAAATAATACGTTTGAGAAGATCGAAATCTAGAGGTGTTCTGTAATTGGCTGTTCATTTTAGGTTTTGCTTGCATGGGATTTTTATCGTATCAACTTTTGAATTTCGCGCTAGAATCTTGTTAGATCAAGTATATTCCGAGGCGCTGAGGTCGAAAGTACATTTTTAGACTTTTCAGTACAATTTCTTTCTAACGTGCGTACAATTCCCAGATCTTAATGTGCCAAACCTGATCGGCAGTCAGCGCCAAGCTTCTAGTGGGAACTCTCGTTTGGCCAGCGACTTATTTTTTGACTCGCGAGGAACACAAATCGACAGCGATTTATTTATGTAAGTGAAAGGCAACTCATAGGAAAAAAAAGAAAGGGTGGAAATGCTAAATAAAACAGATAGCCGTCCATGGCATTCAACTCCCTACAGGGGATTTCAAAAAATATTTAAATTACGAGAAACTGAAAACTTCTATTTTTCTCACTGGGATTCTGCTCAGCACGGGTTATTGGTTCTCAAGGATTTGAATTAGAGGTGGGCTCGATCGTGGTTAAGCGACCCATCGAAAGGTGGGAATTAAGCACGCCAATTTCTATTTTTTCCGTGATTGTGATTGTGGTGCTGGTCATGAGTGCCACGATGTATTAGATCATCCAAGTGTAATAAAATAAAAGTGTGACTTGAAAAATCCTCAAACTAAATTATTAAATGCGCGACCCGTTTACAATCGGGAACACATTCAATGGGATTTAGAGTCTCAATTTTATCCAGAAATCTTTCTAATTAAACTTGAATGATCGAATGTTTGAGGACATGAATCCATGGTATCTTAGGAATTGTACACAAAATTCCTAATATAGATCAATGGGTCTAACATTTAAAATAAGAGAAATAGATGCTAGGAAAATTTTATGATTTATTAATTAAACGAGCCTAATTAATTATAAGCCCTGTTAAATCAAGGAAGGTAAAGTGGTTAGGAGAATAATTTAAAGCTCTGGACGGCAAACATTGCACCATAGTTTGCTCAGAATGGCATTTTATTCGTAAAATAATTTAAACATAAAAAAAAGAAAAGGGGAAGTTTCATTCTTTTCTTTCTCATGGGAAGAAAATATAAAATAGGTTATTTAGCGTAAGGCGTGAATAAATAGATTCAAACAACCCGGAAGATAAAACGAATTCACGACTGAATTTAGTTCTCGCTTCTAGGGACCCATTTCCTGTCACTTTTTGACTCTTGTGAGATTTCACTGATTAAATTTTCCACACTTTTCAAAATAAGTAGCCAAAATATGTTAATCGCAGATGCGATAGTCGACCCTGGATCAAGAGATTTATCGTATGAGATTTATCGTCATTCCAGGATTGGTACCAACTTGTTTACTCAGTACCAGTTTCCTGACAAGAACACAGTAAATTGTCAATAGATCCCAATTCTCTTGGATCAATTTCCTTGAGAGGGAAAAATTGACACATTTGAATTTAAGAACTGAAATTTATTACGGGGCACAATCAAAAAAATCATGTTCTGAATAAAACCTTACAAGTAAAAAAAATCCGTTTTTGCAATTTTTTGTCGCTAATTATGATCACTTTTTAGTATTTTAAGTAAAAATGGTTCATAATCAATTCTACTTTCTATTGAGAATTAGATGTTTGTATAAATTACTTATTTGAATTACGAATTTGTCAACTTATTATTAAACAAACACAAATGTTTAAAGAAATTATTATTGTTTCTAACTGTCTTTATCAAGTATGCTAGATATTTGCCTTTTTTCATTTTTAAGTTTTTGCTTACTTTTCACATTTGCATTAATTATTGCCTCACTTTAAGTACAAAGTGGACTATAAGTTGAAAATTTCAGAAAAAAACCACAACTATCTAGCATTATTCAAAGTCTATTAAGGTTATTGACGATAAAACCAAATTGTTTAAACAATCATTTTGAAAAAGTTTATTTAATTAATAACCCACTTTATTGGAAACATTGAAAATAAGTTGAACAATTCGGAGATACGTGACTTTTAATCCTGATATTTAAAAAATCAGTTTTGATTCATATTCAAACAAATAAAAATTAGAAGCAGAAAAGTTTCAAACACATTTTTGATTATTTATAAAAAATTAAGAGATATGCTATTTTTATATTTTAAGATCTATGAGGACATTTTTTATGTGTCTTATTATGATTAATAAAAAAATACATCTTCAAATTTTAAAAGTCACCAAAATAATGAAAGTTTATAAAAGCGGAAATTTCTTAAATATAAAATA
>NC_046663.1:5489062-5517233 GCF_010883055.1 Belonocnema kinseyi | reverse complement strand
TCATGCACATACTCTAAATAAACAATATTTTATTAAATACCCGTTGTGTTGCTCCTGAACCGTGGCGATGATGGTGATCCATCTGCTGATGATTTTGAGCCCTTGTACAGTGGCAGTGATGGTGATGTTGATCGATCTGCTGGTGGTGTTGAGCCCCTATGAAGCGGCAGCGATGACAACAGTGGTCGATTTTCTGGTATTGTTGAGCCCCTTTGAAGTGGCAGTGATGGCAATGGTGATCGAACTGATGATGATGTTGAACCCCTGTACAGGGACAGTGAGGGTGATAGATCTGCTGATAATGTTCCGCCCCTGTTTAGTGACCGTGATGGTGATCGATCTGCTGATGATGTTGAGCCCCTGCGCAGTGACAGTGATGGAGATCGAGATGATGACGGTGCTAGTTGAGATGGTTCTGGCAGATCTTCTGTATCTAAAGGAAGAAGCATATGCATTTTATGTTGAAAAAATTTTTTAAGGAACCCCAAACTTAATGGTCGAAATTAACATGACCTCGTTTTTCTTTAAATAATATAATAAATTTAATCCTTTCAATTTGATCAAAATTGTACCTATTTTTAATATTTTAATATATAATGTAAATGAAATTTGATTTTAAAAAGTGTTTAGTTTGAAGGTATTCATAATTTAGTTTCAAAATTTCAATCTTGCCTCAAATCTTTGCTTATAAAAGTTTTAGAGATTTTATTTAAATATACATCATCAAAAGCAGCTGCAATATTTCATTTTTCATAGAACCGATAGGTCAATACGAAAGAGTTACATATAGTTAATATAAATATCTTATCTATAATCTCTTCGTTCAACTTTCTTTTCTATACATCGGAAAATCTTTTCGGCAATATCTGCTTAAGTTGCGTCAAGCAGATCCAGAACAGATCTAGAGTTTGCAATTCACAACCGCTGCAGCTTTCTGCACCATCTTTTTCATAATTTTTTCCTTTAATTGAAGTTTACTTTTGATAATTGTTTAAGAATCTGATTTAAGTTTCAATTCTAAGACAGCTAAACGGGATCCTCAATGAGAAATATTTTTGAGTACCTCAATGTAAAGGTAGCGATGGCAGAATCTGTAGCGATTGAGAACCAATTAGATTTCTAAGGTCTTTGTTATAAATGAAACATTCTTAAGCAGTGACTAAACGAACTCTGTATGGAAGACGAAGAAGACTCCAATTACATGATTTGTTGAGACATCTCTAATTCCTTCAGCTTTCATAAATTCCTCCAAGTCTCTAAAGAGTAAGGAAAATGAAATCGAACTCATCACTTCTCCTTGCAGAACTCCTCACCCTATACCAGTAGCCCTCTGAGTGCCCACACTACCCTTAACTGACATATTTGTTTTAGCATATAAACAACTGTGTCGCTTTTGAATTTAAGCATTAAGGGAAAGAACATTAGCTATGGAGATAAGGTACTTTCTGAAACACGATTTGTATTCTAGCAAGAACTTTATCTTTTCAGCCCAATTAATATTTTTTTGTTTTAATTCCTGCGTGAAAACTTTAGTAATTCAGTTTATTAGCACTATAGGTCGGTAGTTGTTTGGGTATCTTTGAGTATCTTCCTCAGTGATTTTTACATTCTAGGTATCCGTATCAGACCAGGGTGTTCATTGACCTACTGATTTACTGATATTTGTAATTATTATTGTAATTGTTGCAAAATAATAAATTATATTTTTTGGGCTCTCTGCATGTTCTAAAAGATTAGTCAGTGGAACACAAAGAGAAGCATTCAAAATTTCTATATATATTTCAATACGTGTTTTTTTAATCTTAATTTAGGTTCTTCAATATAGTCTTTTAGAGTAGTATCTGATCTAACTGTAATCGGAAAATTGTCTAAAACAGTGGCAATGTGCCGAACAGTGTCGTAGCAACAGTCAAAAATATAATGTTCTGTAAATTTAAAATGATGCAGATTTTATCAAGTCGAGGTAACAATGACTAAGTTCAGTTAATACATTCAAGCAATCATCACCTTCTCTTTTAATAAACGACATTTCCAAGTAGTGAGAGTAATAAGAGAAGAAGTAAAACCAAAAAATATTTCCAATCAATCCGATGACCAGTTATTACTTAATGTTTCGTAATAACATAATAGTTCTGTAGATTTTGTCCAAAATTATAATGATGGTCTTTAGTTTTCGTAGAAAGTAACCTACCAGTTTGGCCTAATTAACATTAATCACAATTGAAACAAAGAATTTTATAATTATAGATCAAGAAAATCTTTTTTCTCAGATTATGTAATAATTATCATTACATAAATTTGCAAGATTGTTATTATAAGCTAATTAGTATTTTGAAAATAAACTCTTCCAGTTTAGAATTAATCCGGTATATTGTTTTCATATTAAAATTTTTCAAAATTCTTTTCACCTTAAAAGAAATACCACCATGGAAAGTTACGGAAACAGTAGGTTTTAAGTTTGCCTTATAATCTAGATGTGAATTGGATCGTTTTCGTAAAGGATTTTAAAGTGTTTTAATTATATCATTAATGTGTGTTTGAACAAATTATTTTGGATGATTATTGAGTAACAGAGTATTTTTAATAAAATTGATATTTGACTTGTAAAAGTATTTATGTACTATTTATAATAATATGCCTTACTAGATTTTTCATAAAAGGTATTTTATTATGGATGAGATGCTTGGGAAGAAAATTAATATATCTGCCGGAATAATTACCTTTTCTGTACCAATAAGAAATGAATTGCAGTAAAACCTAATTTAGTTTATCTTTAGGTAAAATAATTAGAGTGTCGTCTACCTACCTAAAATATGTTTGAATAGTAAAATCTAAATTTTTAATATCATGGGACTCTTAAGTCTTGCATAACAAGATTAGCTTAAACATATTATATAGGACAACCCATAGGAGTTCCATATACCTTTATGTAACAATTATTATTAATTTGAAATACTGTTCGGTTTATTAAAAACCTTATTCTTTTTTTAATTTCTATCTGAGTTAAGGCTGTACAATTTTTAATGTAAACTTAACTAATTAAAATACTAATAATTACCAAATCGATTATAATATTATCGAATAAATATGACACAACCAAAGGAATCATGATATGATCAGAAGGAACCGATCTATTAATTATTGTGTTTTTAAGCTCAAATGAATTTTTAACTCGACTTTTCGCTACAATTGAAGCTTCATTACGAAAATTCTTTTATAACGTTGCTATTTTATAAGTAGGAATATTAATAAAAAAACAACAGGTCGTCATGGACAATTTGTTATTTGGATTGCAGGTAAGTCATTTATTCTAGAAATGTAAGAGCCATTAACTTATAAAACACGACGTAATATATTTTTTACCTAAATAACGACTGATTCTTTATAAGTTCAAATATTTCTTTAAAAATCTGACTTTTTAATGAACCCAATATTAGACTCAACTTCCTTAAGTATGCCAAAAACTATATTACGTTTATTCGTTAAAAAGAATAAATTAAATTTATTTCCTAACCTCAGAACTTCATCAAGCCCATCATAAATTTGTTTTGTTATTAGAATTAAGAATATAAGGATCATTCTAATCTGCATTTATTCAATTCTTGTACTAAATGAGTATTTTAATTTTTAATCTCATCATTTAATAAACGTAGTTATAAGGAGTCTACCATAAAGTTCAATTGATTGTAGGCATGATAACTAAAAAACTGTACATTTTTTTAATTTTCAGTAGCATTCGTGACATTTTTTGCAACATTTTTTTACTGTGACAGTTAACCAAAAAAGCTTCTCTGGCTCGATAATGTATTCAACTCGCGCTAAGCGCCTCATCTATCTTCACAAACTTTTTAAAACTAAAGGTAAGAGTATCGACAACAGTAATTTGGTGATTGTGAATTCTCTTTTGTTAAAGCTCCTTCGGCTTTAACGAACACATTCTCATCACGTATCTCGTGCTTCGCACTCTAGTTTGTCTCTGAAATTTTATATCATTTCCACTAATGTATATTATAATTCGTAATTTGCATTGGTATGGAAGCAGGTGAAATTTCATTGTCCCGTTTAAAAAAATGCGCATTCTTTTAAAAAAATTTGGTTATTCAAAATTTTATTCCCACTTTCGTCGTTTTTCAATTAACTGAGTTCAATCATTTCCAACGTTTTCTAACTTTTAAATTATATATGTGTGTGTGTGTGTGTGTGTGTGTGTGTGTGTGTGTGTGTGTGTGTGTGTGTGTGTGTGTGTGTGTGTGTGTGTGTGTGTGTGTGTGTGTGTGTGTGTGTGTGTGTGTGTGTGTGTGTGTGTGTTTGGAAAATGCATTATTAAATTTGAGAATATTTGAAATACTATGAAAATGTTGCATGAAAAAATGTAACTTTTGGATTTTTCATTATTTTTTATGCTGGCAAAATTTATTTTTTTATTTATCAACAAAATTCAAAAAGTTGTTATAATAATCTTCTAGGGCATTTCAAAAGTAATTTTTTTCCTCTTTTACTATTTTTTCATATCGTCCGTTAATTGGCTTCAAAGGTTCATTTTCGTGTGTTTTTTGGAATTTTGTAAATGCTATGACTCACATAATTTTTAATGTTGTGAAAAAAATCATTAGATAAATTGTTCGACTTTTTAAATACTATGAATAACCGTTTATAGAATTCTTGAATTACAAAACAATATTCTCAAAAATATTCAAAAGGCGCTCACTTTTTGAATTTTTATTCATAATGGCTGGCTAACGATCTTAACCTTTAGTTTTAGGACACTTAAAGAATGTATTAGAAGCCAATCTAATAGAATTATTTTTTTAAAGTTATCGTGGTGACAGACAGACAAGCATAATTACATACAGACAGACCGAGAAACAGACACGTTCGTAAAATCCTATTTTTCGGATTTAGGGGGTCTCAAAACGTGGACGTTTGACAAAAACTAGGGAATGTAAAAAAAAAACTATTTATAAAAATTTGTATGCTCTACCTTCGGTGAAAAATGGTATCTATTTATTTGGGCTTAGCTTGTGTCGTGTGCCTAATAAATAAATTTTTGTATTTTCAATGTTTTTTTTAAATAAAACAAAAACTACGTGTCCCATAAAAAGAGATTAATAACAAATTTGTAGATATTTTTTGATTGCACAATATTTGTCGTATCATTTTTTTTCCTATCTTGCATAGTTTGACTGCAAAATTCAATTTTTGATTTTTAATTAATTCTCGTGCGGTCAAAATTTGAATTTTTCGAAAAAAATTTAAAAAGTTGATATGATAATCTTGTAGGGCTATCGAAAAGTGACATTTTTCTTTTCAAGTACTATGAACAACTATACATACAATGTTTGAATCATGAAAAAATGTTTAGTGAAAACTTTTTTAAATGGGCTCACTTTTAGTATTTTTATCCAAAATATCTGACTAAAGAACTTGGCATTTAGCTTAGGACACTAAAAGAGTGTACCAAAGGGCAATCTGATAGGTTAATTTTTTCAAAAGTTCTCGTGTTCACAGACATACATACAGGCAGACATACAGACAAACAGGCAGCAGTCGTAAAAACCTGTTTTTCGGATTCAGGGGTTCTCAAAACGTAGACATTTGACAAAAACTGGGGAGGGGGGTCAAATTTTACACAAATCTTATACCTTCTCTGATGAGAATGTAAAAATACACTGAGCTTGGTATTTACTTTTTATATATAACACCATAACAATAAGTTTCTAAAATAACATTTGTTCTAAAAAAACATCTCCTTCGTTACCCTGGGAATCGCTACACAGATCGAAAGAGCAATCCTTTTTTAGCCATAGACGCATTATTTTTCAAGGTGTTACAAATCAAATTTTAAAGGAATCTGTATTATTATCAGAGAACAAAAGAAATTATGAGCGTGTTTTCAGACTAGATGGAGTTATGAATTAGAATTTTTTTTTTATTTTTTTTTTTTATTTTTTTTTTTTTTTGAAAAAAATATCTTCTCCTTTGCTCCGCTGGAAATCAAACCACTGATCTTTCGATTGCTGCTCGGGTGCTTTTCCTTAAAGCAACTAGACAGGTCGAAAGAAGAATCCTTTTTTAGAAATATATACGCGTTATTTCTCAAACTTTCACAAACCAAATTTTTCAAGGAATATCTGTACTATTATCAGAGAATAACAGAAGTTTTTAACAACTTTTCAGGCTAGGAATTAAAAATCTATTTCTGTTATTTGCTTATTATTTTTAAAAAAATTTTAAATTATTTATCTCATTATTAATTTTCATACTTTCCATTATTTTCTGATGATAATATAGATTGCATAAAAATTTGACTTGTAAAACCTGACAAAATAATTCATGTATTTGTAAAAAAGAATTCTTTTTTTGATGTCAATAGCAGCTTAAAAGAAAAGTAACCGACTAGCAATCGGAAGTTTTATCTTGAGTCAAATATTGATAATGCAAATTCTAACAAAAAATCAATGTATATTATTCACCCTTTGGATGCAGACCAACTGTTGTAAATAATGAAGCAACATCGTCAATGAAAAATTAACAAGTATTTTAATGATAGGTTTTCGTTTTGCAAAAGTTTTATGGAAAAGTATGATACTGGTTGGCTGGACGATTTTTGGATAACAAATCAAAATTCTGAACGATTGATTTTTTATCATACCAATTTTTGAACAACAATTCGTTGAGATGTTTTCATTCATGTTTATAATTTTTCTGAAAAGTAAATGTTGTGGTACAGCAGTGCAAATATCTGAGTTTTATTACAAAATCATTTTTCGTAACGCTGCCAGTTAGAAACATTTTTTTATGAATATTTAAAATTATTGAGCAACAACTGACCAACATTTCAGAGTTATAACTCGGACTTCATCTAAGAGGTTCGGGGTTCGATCCCTGAGCCGGTACCTCTAGAAATTTTTCAATGTACCTTTATCGATGTTCTGGTGGTTCGGAACCCACCTTGTGCTGTACGTCCCCCCATCGTGTACTTGACTTCAACCCAGTCCATCAATGATGGGTTAAAAACGAGGCTTTGTCCAATATGTCTGGGCAAACTGCTCTCATCAAATCACTTGATTGCATTATAAAAATGCGTCCGTGACTGATGATATATACCGGGACAGCCCCGCGCAAAATGATCAAATAAAAATCCAACTTTAACCAAAAATGCCTTCGACATATTGGGCAGTATAAGCCTGTGACAACATATCAACACAGAAATGTTTTTTTATAATAATAATAATAATAATAATAATAATAATAATAATAATAAAGAGTTGGAGTAGTAAGCTCAAGGTGATTATTTAATTAAAAATTTGTGTTATAACAATTTATTTTATAACACTTAGTTTGAACCTTAACAGCATATGCTTTAATTTTTTTAAAGTGAGAAACCAAGTTTTAAATATAATTATAACTGTAGAGAAGATATTTTAATACATGATGAATTCGGTATTATGTTACATTTTACTTACGAGCAGAATAAACATAGACCACAAACATGAAGAGCAGCATTAAGAGAAAGATTTTCATTTTGGTATGGACACAGAGAAATTAGTATTAAAGAATTTTTTAGTCTTTAACTGAATGGATCTTAAATATTTTTCCCTTGTATATATACTAGTCTTTATCTCATTATTGACTTATATTCTCATCGACATGTGAGCCGCCGATTGGCTGTTCGTAAAGCGTATTCGTATTAGTATAAAATAAACTAACTTATTGTAAATTTTTGAACATTTTCGCCTTTTTTCTAAACTCCTCGACGACTCTATCGTTGGATATGAAATAAAGAAACTTTATTTGTGTGCGTCCATCCGATAAGGGACTAGATTCTTGAACAAACGATCCAAGCCTCGGTGCAGATAAAGTTGGACCAACAAAGATACTTTGATTCACGGGAAAAAAATTGTACAGCCTTATAGAATTCTTTGTTAAAATTATTTAAACCGATTGTGGAGGCATCATGGTACCAAAAAAAGTTTCCTTGAAAAAGAATTTAAACATTTTTAATTTTGAAAATGTACAAAATTGCTGTTTAATTAAAACTCTTTCTTAGCGTGAGCAATCTGAATTGCTGCACTACTAAGGATCGCTTTTAAAATGTATTATATCGCGATTATATGAAGTTTGACAGAAAGGGTTTTAATTGTACAAGGAAAAAAATTTCCATAAATTATGAAAAAGCAATATCCGTTTCAGAATGTGTGAAGTTCTCTTAAATAAAAATAATATTATTTAAGTAAATTTTTGTCAATTATTGAGGTAATCTGCATACGAGATCGAGAACAAATTCACTAACTTTAAATTATATTTAAAAATAATTTAATACCTATTATAATATAATTGAATAGAATTTTTTAATATGACTTAAATTCACTTTGTCTGCCCTTTTACCGTTTTCCGACTATTAAAATTTAACAAAGGGCGACCTCACAAATAAAAAGAAGATAAAATTTACATCGATTTTAGTTAAAAGATTTTCTGCAACAAAAATGAACCTGATCGAATAAGCTTTACACCAAATTCATATAATTTCGTATATTTAACATCTCGGAATAATTTTTTAATCAAAATGCGTCGTTTGCTATGTAGTTGATAGCAGAGCGAAGAACATGAAAGTATAAATGAAATCGGTCTAGAAATTAGGATACCAGATTTTTAAAAACATTGCACTTATTATATATTTTTTTTTAAATTATTTCACTAATCACCGACAAATAAAAATATATATTTTGTGACTGAGAATAAAGTACTTAACACTATTCAAAAAATTACACAATATTCACGATGATCTTAACCATTTTTTTAATAAGAATTTAAAAGTCATTCGAGATTGAGGTAAATTTTTAATTAACAATAAGTAAACCTAATTTTATTTTTAAATAAGTTTAAGGTGAAAATTATTTCACTGCTCCACAAAAAAAATTGAAAAGTGGCTTTAGCAACCAGACCAAGCTTATTATATCTTTCCGGGGTCGCTGAATCCGAATCCGAGGTCCATTTAACCCCATCGCATCAGGTTCTTTTATGACGAAAAATGTCCTTAATAAGACAATAATCCCTTGAATCCTTTAATTTTAATCATTACAAACTCATATTTTTTGCAAAATCATAAGGAGGCAATATATTTGTGAAACATTACCCAACCAGTTCTGTAAATTAAGGAAATTAATGCATCTAAAGAAAGTTTAAATTTATTTCACTACTTTATATAAGACAGTTATTTTCTAAAAAATAGGTATTTCACCAAAAACTCGAAAGCATTGTTAAAGATTTTTTAAATGAATCTGTTATATCATCAGCGAAATGTTACCTTACCGACGGTAGACAACCCTTCAAACCATGAACGTAGAAAATCCACAATATCGATCAAGTTAAGAATCTTCAATAACAAAAAATGATTAACGTCTTAATCAGACCAGATGGAAAATAATATTTTCAAATTAAAATTAAAATTATTTCTTGAAAAAAAGATCCTACTCCTTTTTCAATCCATTGGAAATTGAACCACAAAACTATTCTTTGTCACTGCCCTTGAACTGCATAACTGAATTCCAAATTATTTTTGTAAATTTGAAAAGATTCCTTCTTTCGAGTTATTCAAATTATCTAATCGGCATTGAGGAAAAGCTTAAAAATTATAATTATTTCTTGAAAAAAATGTCCTACTCCTTCTTCACTCCATTGGAAACTGAACCACAAAACTTCTGATTTCCGGTCAGGTGCTTTTCCAATTAAGCTATTAGGGGGATGAGAATAAGAACTCTTAATTCAAGAAAATAACGCTAATTTTTAGCAGGGACTGAGTGCGACATGCGTGAAGAGCGTAAAATCCGCTCCTCGCCATCTCTTCTCCTTCTTATATTTTCTCAGCTTTACGAGCGAGGGCACTCGATGCGAGCTTCGCCAGGTTCGCGAGCCTCGCGAGCACGGAGACTGAGTGGCCGAGAGACCATCGGGAAACTCGACGTTGCCATTGCGAGCTTCTTCGTGAACGCGCGAACACGGCGAAGCTCGCCGATCCGAACTGTCGAATTCATCACTAGCGAGCGTCTACTCGTATCATAAATACGTTATTCGATATCTAAGCCCTTCCCCAGATCCATATGCTGAATTATAACGATGAGGAGAAGAGTTTCTTTGTTCGGGGCGCTCATAAAGCAGAATCAGGGGCGGAACCAGAAAAATATTTCGAGGGGTTGGGGACGGGTTTCTAAAAACCTCCCCTGGATCCGCCACTAAGCAGAATATACATTCCATTAGATAGCAGTGCGTGACACGCTATATAGTTAAATACGCTAAATTATTTGTGCGCTTTACTTGAACCTGACTTTAAAATTTTTATTTTACATATGATTTGTGATTAATCTTTTTATACATTTTCTGGAAAATTCATATACTTTTCTAAAAAATTCATCTCTATTTGAAAACTCTTCTTTTTTCTTCTTAAATTATATTTTCAAGTGATTTATAAATTTAGCTACTTCAAATTTCATCTCCTCGATTCGAAATGTTATTAATTTTCATTTAAGACTGAACAGAAATATATTTATTCATGAATAATTATATGCTAAATGAGCACGAAAAAGATTCACAATTACAAAACCAGACTTCAAAAATACCTCCATTTCAGGCTGATTGGAGATGAGAAATAATAATTGGAGAAAAGATAGATGAAAAAGTCAACCAGATTCTTTCAAATTCATAGTTTTTTTTTCTTCAAAACTAAACTATTTAGTAAAAAATAAATTTTTTACTGGAAACTTATTTATGTCAGTGCAAAATACACCTATTTTATAAAGAAAATTAACTATTTTCTTGGAAATATTTGGTTTCAAATTCAATTATTTGGCTTAATATTCGACTTTTTATTTCATATTTCAACTATTTGGCTAAAAATTAATCTATTGTGTTAAAAATTAATTGGTCTGATAACAATTAATTTTTTGAAGGAAACATTTTGTTTGTACTTTAGAAAAATAATGGTTTTTGGGTTAAAAATTAATTGCTTCAAAGAAAAGTTTTACAAAATTTCCCGTTTTTTTCAAGAAACTGTTTT
This sequence comes from Belonocnema kinseyi, assembly GCF_010883055.1. Taxonomy (NCBI): domain Eukaryota; kingdom Metazoa; phylum Arthropoda; class Insecta; order Hymenoptera; family Cynipidae; genus Belonocnema; species Belonocnema kinseyi. Next base: position 5,506,180 of record NC_046663.1, on the reverse strand, counting down.
TTGGGGTTTAATTTTTTTTTAAAATAAATCATTAATGATTAATAGTTTGCAGAGAAAGAGAAAGAGCGGTCCTTCATGAATAAATTTCTTCAATTTTAAGACAATTTCAGTCAACTGAAAACTTTACATTTTTCCTATTAGGTGCCGCAATGATTAAATTTGCTACAAGATATTACTTTTTTCAACAAATTTAGTCATGCACTAACATTTGTTAATTTTAAGAATAAATAATATAAACAAATGCATATTTTCGGCATTCTCAAGCAAAAATAAATCGTTTTTTCAACTGATCTTGCTCAAATTATATTTAACAAATTTATTCATGCATTACCACTTGTTAAATTTAAGAACAAACTATATAAACAAATGCATATTTTTGGCGTTCTTAAGCATAAATAATTCGTTTTTTCATCTGATCATGCTCAAATTATATTTAACAAATTTAGTTATGCATTAACATTTGTTAATTTTAAGAACTAATTATTTAAACAAAAGCATATTTTAAGTGTTTTCAAGCATAAATAAATCGTTTTTTAACTGATCTTGTTAATATTATATTCAACAAATTTATTCATGCACTAACATTTGTTAATTTTAAGAACAAATTATATGAGCAAATGCATATTTTCGGCGTTCGCAGGCAAAAAAAATCGTTTTTTCATCTGATCTCAACTATCCCGTTTTTAATTCAAAATTTAGCTTTTTCAGTTACATTAAAAATACAAATACTAGGTTGGAAATTCATGTTTCTGATAGAAAATTCCGGAGTTTAGTTGACAGAAGTTGGGTTGGAATATAAACTATGTTGCTGAAAACTCGGGTTTTTAGTTTTTTTTAAAATAAGAAATCATTTTTTCCCTGCGAGTTAAAGTATCATTTGTTGATAAAAATTCAATTTTTGTAGAAAACAAACATAAGAGAACAATAATCAGTAAATTATTTTCTCAAAAATAATTCTTATAAATAATATAAATATTGATAAAACATATAACTATTTAGTTGAAACCCCGTTTATTTAAGATAGAAATGTGTTTTATAACTGAAAATTCAAGTATTCACGTTAAAGAGTCATTATTAATGGCAAAAGTTAGTTTCTTCATTGAAAATTTGAACTACCTTGGTTTAGAAATTGACTTTTTGGTTAAAAATTTAACTACATTTTTGAAAGCACGTTTTATCGTTTGATAATTAATTTTCTCCAATAAAAAGTTAACTCCGGTTTCTAGTTGCAAATTTATTTATTTCAGCTTAAGATGTAACTACATAATTGAATGAAAATTAGTTTTTTTGTTTGAAAATTGAAACTGTACTCTTCATGATTTGGGTTTTGGCTTAAATAATAACGTTCCTAACAGCATATTGAACTTTTTAAATTTTCGAATAAACATTCGTTACGAATTTAACTTTATTTTTGATAATTTATACCTTTCATGAAAAAAATTTTTTTGGTGTAAAATGAAGTGTGTCGGTTGAAAATTAAACTCCTTGTTCCAAAGTTAAGGTGAATTGTTGTAAGTTCATTTTACTTTTTACAAATTTAACTAATAATTTTAAAAAAACGTTCTTCTTGGTTGAAAATGTATTTTATTATTAAAAATGTAATTATTGTAGTTCAAGGTTCATTATTTTATTTGAAAAGTAATTTTTCGAATTACAAATGTAACATTTTTTTAAGTTCGTTCTTTTTGAAGTAGAAAATTAATTTTTTAATTGAAAATGTTACTGTTTCATTTCTGGTAGAAAACTCATCTTCTTGATTGAACATTTACCTCTTTGCCTAAAAATTCATGTATTTGGCGAAAAATGAGTCTTCTTAAACCAGTGGGCACAAAATTTGGCGACATCTTTACGACATCCTTACGACATATTCACGACAACTTTACGACATCCTATGTCCATGTCGTTACAGTGTCCTTACGATATCGTAAACACATCGTCAGATCATACGACATATTTACGATAGAATAAAGACGACTTAACGACATAGACATAAGATGTCGTAAAGTTGTCGTAAAAATGTCGTAAAGACGTCGCCAAATTTTGTGTCCAATGGGAAGTTCTTATGTATAAAATTAAAGTACTTCATTTAATTTTGAACCAATTGGTTAAAATTTAAATTGTTGGTTAAGAGACTTCAATATTTTGTTAAAAACTCTTTTTTACGTTAAATATTACTTTTTTAAGTCTCAATTTAACCATTCCATTTTTTATTAAAAATTAAACAATTGAAGTTTTTATTAAGAATTTATCCTACATATTTGGTTTTTTAAATGCACCTGTAGAAAGGAAAGTATAACTAATTCTTAAAAATTCATAGAATTAATAGAAAATTTCACTATTTTGTAAAAAATTAGTCTTTTGGATTTTATTAGTTGTAGTAGAAAATTCATCTTTCTTGGTTGAAAATTCAAGAATCTTCCAGCAATATCGTATGTTTGTCAACATTTTTCTTGTTTAGTTTAACTAGTTTTCCAAACATTTGCACTCTGAAATTTAGAATAATCAATAGAATGCAATCTAATGCAAACATTGCAATATTGCCACATAATAAAAAATATATTATTTTTCATTAAAAACATTTCTAAATTGAATGAAGATTGAAAATAGTTTCTATAATCGGCCAATGACGAATTTCCTTCGACAGAATCTCTAATAATTTATTTTTTTATTAAATTTGTTTTTTAAAAAATATAAAATTTATCAACCAATTATGAATTTTCATCAATTGACCTTGAAGTTCCCAATGAAACAAAATGGCATCGAAAAAAACACAATTTTTCCGTCAGCAGATGGCCAAATAATGTATTTGTTTAAAAAAATCATAGAATTGGTCAAAAACTTATCAATTTTATTGAAATTATCATGCAGTTCCTAATTAAAAAGGTCAAATAGAAAAAACTAACGTTTTTGTTTAAAAATGCCCGATTAATGCATTTTTTATGAAATTTGTTTACAAAGATCATAAAATTGATCAAACAATTATGAATTTTGCTGAAGCTATCATGAACTTCTTAACTAAAAAAGTAGACATAGAAAAAAGACCGAATTTTTCAGTTTAAAGATGCCTGATTAGTGCATTTGTTCATTAAATTTGTTTATAATATAAACAATTATAATCTTAAGAGAAAATTTTTTTAATATAATATTGTTTCCATTCAAATTTCTTGCAATAAAATTTGCAAAAACGTATAATTATGAAAAATCGTAGTAAAAATTTTTGCAACAAATAAACTGTTTAGAAAAAGTTTTTTTATATATTATCTGATATTGGAACATCTACAACTTAGAGATCCTCAAGGGAAAGTTGAGACACGGGTTACTCAAAATCTGATGGCGCCACTGTACCGGAACTAGTTAAACTTTTATGAGTTTTGATTGGCATGAGTTGGCGCTATCTTTAAATCACAAATTTATTTTGTAAAGGATTTAATACAGAATGGAGACAACACTCAAATAAAAATATTATTTAATATTGTGAAGGTTAGTTAGGAAGGTTGGGGGAAAATAATATTCACTTTGAAACAAATATACTTGGAAAATTTTAATTAACAAAAGAATTAATAAACAACAAAACTGTTCAAACTTTTCGTCCCCCATGAAAATATGAAAATTCCGGTAAAGTGGCGACTATTGGAGAGGAAAACGTGTCTCAAAATATGGCCATTTTCTTCATCATATTAGTTTAGTTATAAAATAACTAAAAACCTAATTCAAAAAAGAGGCTCAATAACTCTCTTAGAAATCTTAACAGCTTTTTTAAAAATTTTTGTTTTTTGAAATCGGTCAATATTTGTGGGCTGTACGTTATTTTGAACCCAAAAAGTAATTTTTTCCAACAGTGAGGCGTCATCATAGTCGTTATTGTTGCTGTTGTTGTGTTCGTCTATATACCGTACAACTTTCAAAAAACTGGTCGCATTGGATTTTGCTTTGGCACACAGTTTGAAAGACCAAAAAGAAAGATCAAGTTCGTTAACCAATAACTTTTTATCAAAATTCAAAAAGTTAGAGGTTTGTCAAAATTTTTGATGCCACCTTTTTCCAAGATTTGAAAATTCTATCAACAGCTGTTTATAGTAAACAAAAAAACGAAAAATGTATCCCTTTGACTTTTTGTTACAGAAGAAAAATTACCAAACTTGTAGCGTTTTCAAAATTCCGAAAAAACAAACGAAAAGGGACATGTAAAGCCAATTAAAGAGTTCTATGGAAAAAAGTGACCGAGTCGAAATTTAAATCCTAGTTTGAAGTTACAGCTCCTTATTAGAACCTGCTTTGACGCTATTTATACTTATAGCCCCTGCTTTAAACTTTTAACTCCTAGAAAATGAAACATTAGAGCCTACTTTGAAACTGTAACACCTCTCTGAAGCTACTTTGAATCTTTAAAGCCTACATTTTTATAGCTCAAGACCCTACTTTGACGCTGTTTAACCACAACTTCAATAATGACCCTACATTGAATCTTTTGAGCCTACAATGTTCAAACTTCAGAAAAACAAAGTCAAAATTATTTTTTGCTCAGGTTAATTAAACTCACTGGTTATCTTAATTTGTGAATGCACACTTAATTTTAAAAAAATATGTAATTTAAGGTTTAACCTAATTGTAATTAATTATTTATATATAAATCAATACTTTTTTGCAATGCCTAATCACAGAAGAATATTTTCTCTTGAATGAAAATGCTGAAAATTTGTATGAGAATGATATTCATCATGGAAAATTACTAAATTGTCGAGTATGGCAAGGGTGGTTTTTTAGGTGTGGATATAGTGATGGTGGTTTTTAGGGGTCTTGCTAAACAATCCTACCGACTAACTGATTTCAGGAAATTAAAATTAGGAAAATATTTTTTTTATTCCATTCATATGAACGTTCACAACTGAATTATATGAAAAATTAAACTAACTTGTTTCCAGAAAATAAATCTTCTTCATTAAAGAATCATCACTTTGCTTGTAAATGTAATTGTTTTGTTGTAAAATTCGCTTTTGTTGGATTAAAATTAACTTTTTTGATGCAAACTCCTGTTATAAAAACAAGAATACAAGGACCAAATTTGGACGACAACTAACAAACAAAAAATCCTATTGTAATCTGACAAAAACCAATAAAAACATTTAGAGAAAAATAAAAAAGAGGAAAGAAAAATGAGAAGGCAGACAACCACATCCCCTTCCTTCTTTTTTTCTTTCTTTCGTCTTTTTTATTTTTATTATCATCAAATAACAATAAAATAATATTCAAAGAAAGAAAAAGAGAAGGAAAGGGATGTGTTTGGCTGCCTTCTCATTTTTCTTTCCTCTTTTTTTATTTTTTTCTGAAATTATTTTTTTGTTTTTTTTCAGATTACAATAGGATTTTTTGTTTTTCTTTGTTCGTTGCTGTCCAAATTTGGTCCTCGGATTCTTGTTTTTTAATTTTTTTTTCAGGAGTTTGCATCAATTTGATTATTGGACGTTAAATAGGATTTTTTTTTTATGTTAATCTAATTTAAATTTCTTAAATTTTGATTCACTTTTGTGTTTGTAATTCATATTTTTGGTTTAAAATTAAACTAATTTGGTAGAAAGTTAAATGCTTGTTCAGAGTCGAGCACCACAGCTGGCCACAAGTTGGTCAGCCATTCCGTTAGAAGACTCCCCGAGATCACTTCTCTTCTCCCCACAACGAAACTCGTGACACCAAGTTAAGGGCATGAGACACACCTAAATACCTATATTACCGGCCTCACTTTTTCTATTCACTGAATGTTTTTTTGAATCTAAGACCTTTTTGGAAATAAAATATCGAGCTGAAACTTTGCAAAATGTATTAAGAGTACAATGAAGTACGTTTAGGTACTGCATTTTGGAGGGAACTTCACTGAAAATTATTTCATCTTTTTTCTGAACCTCGACATTTTTTGACGTAAAAATTTTTTTTATACATAAAATATCGGTCTCAAACTTTGAAAACTGCGAGAGCCGAAAGAAAACTAGGTTCAAGTACAAAGCTTAATAATAAAAGATGTAAAAAAATATTTCAACTATCAATCCTATCGGCATCAGCCGGTAACGTTGTACACGAAAATACGACCCATCTAGAGCTTCGTCTAGTAGCCGCCAGGGTTCATATTTTCGTGTACAACGTTACCGGCTGATGCCGATGGGATTAATAATTGAAATTTTTTTTACTACTTTTATTATTAAGCTTTGTATAAAAAAAGTTCGAACGTTAAAAAAATTTCGAGGTTTAGAAAAAAGATTAAATAATTTTGAGTGAACTTCCTACTAAACTGCAGTACCTAAAAGTACTTTATTTCACTCTAATACATTTTCCAAATTTAATTTAATTTAATTTTTAAATCGATATTTTATTTACAAAAAAAGTTCTTAGGTTCAAAAAAATATTCAGTAAACTGATAAAGTGAGGTCGGTAATATAGATATTAAGCTGTGTCACATGCCCTTAAGTCACTCTGCTCGAGGACTGCGGAGAGAAGAGGCTGATCTGTCTTCCGAGACACTTTGGCTCGAGAAAAGAAAAGGGCGAACGACGCTTCGCTTTTAGTCCCTGATTTTTAGCTAGGTGTTAATGGAACAAGTAATGATTTTAAATCAATCTGTTATATCATCAGCGAAATGTTACCTTACCGAAGGTAGACAACCCTTAAAACCATGAAGGTAAAAAATCCACAATATCTATCAAATTAAGAATCTTCAATAACAGAATAACAGTTCAATAACAATAACAGTTTTGTGTTTCAATTTCCAACGGATTGAAAAAGGAGTAGGATCTTTTTTTAAAGAAATAATTTTAATTTTAATTTGAAAATATTATTTTCCATCTAGTCTGATTAAGACGTTAATCATTTTCTGTTAATGAAAATTCTTAACTTGATCGATATTTTGGAATTTCTTCCTTCATGGTTTGGGGGTTGTCTACCGTCGGTAAGGTAACATTTCTTCTGATCCCCCTAATAGCTTAATTGGAAAAACGCCTGACCGAAAATCAGAAGTTTTGTGGTTCAGTTTCCAATGGAGTGAAGAAGGAGTAGGGCCTTTTTTCAAGAAATAATTTCAATTTTTAAGCTTTTCCTCAATGCCTATTAGGTAATTTGAATAACTCGAAAGAAGAAATCTTTCCAAATTTACAAAAATAGTTAAGAATTTAGTTATGCAGTTCAAGGGTAGTTGCAAAGAATGGCATATTTGTGTTCACGCAATTACGATCGAACATTTAAGATTTATTAATTTAAAATTCTTGTGATACATTTTCAATGAAAATAAATTAATTTTCACCAGGAAAAAGTGTATTTCCAACAAAATAGTTAGATTTTAAACCAAACTGATGAATCTTGGATGAAGTACAAAAATTAGTTATCAACAAAAAGAGTAATATTTGATATTTCCACCGAAGAATGTTTCAATTTTCAGTCAAAAACTGTTAAATTAAACCCAAATATATGAATTTTATAACAAAATAATTAAATCAAATTTCCACAAAATAGTTGAATTTTCAGACCAGTCAATGAATTTTCTACAAAAATAAAAAACAAATTTTAAACTTAAAAGACAAAATTTCAACAAAAAATAGAAGAGTTTAGTTTCGATTTAGATACATAAGTTTTTAATCTTCTAAGAGAAATTTTCAACGAAATAGTTCAATTTTCAGGAAAGCCGATGGATTTTTAACCAAAAGGATTAAATGACCATAAAAAATTCGTTCGAAAAGTTGAATAGTCTTATTTTTAGTTCAAAAAATTAATTTTTAATAAACAGAATTTTATAATTTTTTACCAAAGCAAAACATTTTTAAACAAGAAATTAATTTTCTACCAAAGAAGAATTTTCAAGAACATACATGAATTTTTAACCATTGAACTGAATTTTCAGCCCAAAATGTGAATTAGTCACCAAGAAGATTAATATTCTTCTAAAAAATACAAAGTTTCGAAAAAATTGTCTACAAAATAATTGAATTTTCAACTGAAAAATATAAATGCTTAACCAAATATGAAATAGTTATATTTTCAGTTTAAACATTAATTTGCAATGAAAAAAGTTAATTCAAACCAAATAAATGAATTTTTTTAACTAAAAGGGTTCAGTCTTTAACTAAATCTTTAATTGAAAAATTAAATTATTTCATTGCGTATCTAATGTTTTGTATCAAAATTAGTTTTCCGAGCTGAAAATTTAACTTTCCCATTTTTGCTGAAAAATTAATGTTTTTTAGTTGTATTTTACATTGTTTGTTTGAAAATGGATCCTTTTTTTTTAAATTCAAATTGTTGTTTTAAAATGAACATATTATATTGTAAAATCGTATTTTTTGGTAGAAATTAATCTTTTTTGTGAAAAATTAAGCTACTTGATTGAAAATTCATCTCTTCTATTAAAAATGCATTTTTTACTGGAAATTTTAAAAATTAAGTGTCTTAAAACTTAATATACTGAAAACATTATTTTATTTAAAACAATTTATTCCCCTTTTCCCATAAACAAGTGCATCATTGGAGAATGTTATGAATAAAATCGTTTTCAAAACATAGAACTTTTATTAGTTTTGAAAAAAAATGTTTAAGCTTAAATAATTTGAAGTAAAAGTGACAACAAATTTTAGCACTTTAATTGGCCAAGTAAAACGAGTTTGTATACAATATCGTGCGCCACGCAACGTTTTATACTTGATACTGTTAAATCAATAACAAATATAAAATATAAAAAATGCTAACGAAAAAGAAACATTTTTTACGAAAATTAAAAGTATTTTTGTGACCCATTACAGAATCTGTATCATAGAGACTTTGGAAAGCCCCTTTCCATATTTTGAATTATTTTGGTGCAGTCCCACCTAAGAAAGAATCCAAATTCTTTAAATAAATTCTCAATTCCTTTTCAGACTTGTTATTCTATTCGAATGTTCCAGGTCATAATCATACTTCATTATACTTTTTTTTAATTACAGGCGCAAATGGTACAAATAATTCATACACTTTTATTTAAAAATAGTACAATAAAGCAATAAAACGTTTCTAACTTTGTTGATTTTCTCGTCAATTATCAGTATTTGGACTATTTGTTCTCTATCACGCGTCTTGAATGTGAAAAAAGAAAAAAATTTATTATTATACCGACTATATAAATTATTAGTTGACCAAATTTTTCCATACCATGTTGCTTAAGTTCTTTTTGATAAGGATTTTTATATTTATCATTTATATTTAATGGATAGTTGTTAAATTTGTTCTAAAAAGGTAGACTATCCAGAAACTTTTTTTAAAGAATCAGAATAGAGTGTTTTAATCACAAAATTGTGATTTTGGGAATTTAAATTACTTTTGGAATATTTTTTATTTATCTTTTAAACCTTTTTGGCTAAATTGAAACGTATTTTATAGAAAATTCAAACGGTTTTGGAAAAGATTAGAAGTTTTGCTCTCTTCGCATGTTCGGCGAAATATTTTTAAATTCTGAAGCCTTTAAGCACTTTAAAAGTTATTAAATTATATTAAAATTTCCTGACTAATCTTACATGAAAATGTAATAAATAGAAATATTACTGATATGTTGAGGAATAGAAGCAGTAGCTCTAAATAAAAATTCATTAAAAATTAAACAAATATTTTCGGTGAGCCGAGACACGACACGCGAATAAACCAAGATAAGCGTGGGCCATTAGGTTTTAGCCTCGTTATCTAAACAATTCAATTTGATTATTTTTACGCAGAATGACTTCTAAACGTGTTATGAAATATTGTTACCAATACAATCTCGAATTGAGAGAGCACATTTTTTTTAACTTGAAAATTGTTGCTTTCAGAGAATCGGAGATTTATGAAAAATATATTTTTTTATAAGGAAGTAAATAAATAATGGCAAACAACTTTTATTTTTCACCATATATTAATTTTCAAAATTTCAACGAATCTATTTTCTTTATCAAGTATGAGAATAATAACAATAAACTTGAGTGCTCAACGAAGTCTATTTTATCTTTGAACTTTCTTTCCTCTCAAAATCAAAATTTATTAAAATTTAATCACTTTCAATTTAAGATTACTTTTAGAGTTTATGATATTGAGCTATCAAAGATTACACAGGAAATTGATCCAAATTTAAAAAATTCGAATAAGATCAAAATCATATTCAAAATTCTATTCCACATCCAGTAATCAAGTCAATGTGCAGAATTCCCGAAAAAAAAAACAAGAATCCAAAGACCAAATTTGGATAACCACCATAAAATTTTCTCATTGAATTCTGAAAAAAAATTTCCTGCTATAAAAGAAAACAAAAAAGATCTCCTTTCTGGACAAACATGTAAAAGAGGAAAGAGCAAAGAAACTGATTATTCCATTAGTTGAGATATTTATTAATTCAGTAGTGGAAAGCAATTAATTGTTTGATTCAAATAAATACATTTATTTAGGACTGTATATAATAATTCAAAAATTTTATAAAATAAGAAACCGCGAAGAAGAAGAAATTTAATAAAATAAAGCGATTGTTTGAAATTCTTATCTCTATTAAAATAAAAAGAAGTTAATATTGTGAAGTTCTTAACACGATGTTGCCGGCCTTATATTCTATTTGCAAAAAGCTGACTAATTTTTTTATACTACTAAATATAAATTTACTTAGGAATGTCTTTAATAATTAAAATAAAATTTTTTAAAGAGAAAATGTAGATAATACATATGTTTATTAAAATAATGCGTTCGTGTAGCATTCTCAACTCTACGTAAACAATGAGAAGGTCATATTATTAAATTCTGAACTATACGCAGCATACCTCTAATTTAAGAACATTTCCTTCAGATTGTTTAAACAAAAAAACTTACTTGTTCAGCAAAATTTCCATGTTTAAATATTTGTGACTTTAAATTATTATTGGAGAAATTTATTTTTAAACAATTATTTAGATTTTTTCCTTAAAGGTGTTAGGTTTTTTTAGGTTTTTTGACAATTTTAATTATTTTTTACTTTATTTAGGGGAGTTGAGATACGCATTTTAGAATATGCGTGGCAATGCAACAAATAACAAAATTCATGGAAATAAATCGACGTTATCAGGAATTATGAATGGTTCTTTTTTAAGACTTCTTCAGTTCTCTGATTGAATAATATTTGATAATTTTTGTGAATGGAAAAATATTATTTTAGAGAATGAAACGACCAAATTTGGACACGCATAGATTAAGATATCTCGATTTAAAATATTTTAAAACTTCAAATAAACAAAGAGGAAAGAAATAGACAGTAAAATACCGCAAAATCCTCTTCCTTCCTCTATTTTTTTTTCATTCTGCCTTATCTCATCTTTGAACATCAAATATTAACGGAAATTTAGCAATGTTTCGATTTTCATCCTAAACTATTTTTCAGTAAACAAAAATTTCGAATACATTTTGTTCGGTTCAAATTAAATTTTCTTTAAAACCAAGAAACTTGAATTTCAGCTTAAATTAGATTTTAGGAAATAATTTCACATTAGAGAAAATATCAATAATACATCTTTGGAAAAATGAAAGGCAGTTGAAAAGATATTTAGGACTTTTAGAAGTTTTGAAGAAATTAAGGAATGCTTTATAAATTTTCAGAAATCGTTTCAAGTTTTAGAATTTTTCTAATATTTTTAAGGCTTTTAAGATTCCTAAACATCTTTTCAAATAGATTCATTCTAAACGCTCTAAATTTTAAAATTGCCTGCTTTTAAGTTTTAATACTGATTAGTTTTCAGTTTCAAATTCTTCGTTGTAACATTATGAAGTCTGATAAGCCGAAGAGTAAAAATTTCCGCAATCACAGATATTTCAGGTTGAAATTATTTATTTGAGTAATTGTTTATTTTACGTCTTCATTCGACGATAAAATATAATCATTTCCGAAGGATACACTTTTAAAAGATTTTAAAAAGAAACCAAACGATTTATTTTATCACCAAAAACAACCAATTTTCAAAAAATGACTTTTTAAAAAAATAGTTACATTTATAAAGAAGGAGATGAATTCTGAACTAATGTATTTATTATTTGACAACAAAAGATAAATTTTCCAAAGCCGAATTTTCAACGAAATAGTTCAATTAACCCTAAGAGAATTTTTATCATTCTAAAAAATGTTTCCTTAACCGAAAATTGAAAATTTCTACCGAAAAAGGGATCGATTCAAAAAATAGAGAAATTTTGAATAAAATAGTAGAATTTTCAATCTACAAAATTATTTCAGACAAAAGATACAACGAATTACAACACAATTGTAATTTGAGGAGAAAAATAATTTTCCTTAAAAAAAGAAAAGTACATTTCTTTTATTTTGCAGACTTTTATCAAATTAAAGAAAATGTTCGAGTCAGTTTGAAAGGCATTTAAGAATTAAAAAAAAAAGACTGAAAAACATTTGGTAAATTTTCAGAAATATTTGAGTCTAAAAATATTTGTAAAATCTTCATCTTTTTTTTAAAAAAGCTGATTTTTCCAAAATTTTGAAAATTACACAAAAAATTAAAATTTTTAAAAAAATATATTGTTAAAATTAATTACAAAATAAAAATAATAAATAAAAAATCAACAAAAATAACAAAATAAAAAATAAATTTACATTTTGCCAGCAATCTTAAGAAAGTTTTTCAAGTATACTAAAACTTTTCAAACTCTATAAATCGTTTCAACTTTCTTTCAAAATCTTAAAAAATTGACATATTAATTTTAAAAAATTGAAATCTTCTCAACAGTAAGATTATTTTTGAATCTTTTCAAAACTTCTAAATCTTTAAACTATTTTTTGAAACAATTTATTTTTCCTTGAATAGTTTAAATCCTACAAAATTGAAATAATCACTTTTACCTTTTTTAATTTTTTAAGAATTGTTTATCTTTTATAAAAATAATTTGAGAAGAGTGCTTAAAAATGTTTTTTAACCTTTTAAAATATTTTAGAATATTCTAAAGCAATTTTTTATGCTGTTTAAACAATTGTAGGAAAAAGTTGAATCATTCTTCAAGTTTTTCAGAAGGTCTGGTTTTTAAACCTGATTTGTTGAAATTTTCATTTTTCATAATAGTAGGTATTAAGGGTTTTTAAATGAAATAAAATTTACAGAAAATTGCTTTTTATTAGAATAATTTATTATTGTTGATCATTTTGAAATATTTACAGATTTTGCATAATTAAAGAGTAAAAATTCGTTGTCTTTGAAGCTAAATATTTTTTTATTTGTTTATTAAAATAGCTTCAACCCAGGGAAATTTGACAGCAGGGAACCCAAAATCGCTCGAGTTCTCAACTTTTAGCAATCGGAAAATTCATAGCAAATAATTAAAACGTGAGTCGCACTATCCAGTTGCTATTCTAAAAATGTAAAAATAAGAAAAAGTAGAATTGTGTTAGGCTTAGGAATAATTACCTGATAATAATTGTCTTTTAACATGTGAAAATTTTTTGAAAGAGAAAGATCTTTTAGAATTCTAAAGTGTAATAACAAGTTCTAACACGAAATAATATTTATAAAAGGAAGAGATAATTGAAATATATCAATTTTAAGCATTCTACTAAATTTACCTTGTCATTTTTGAAAGCATTAAACATTTTTTTTTGCACCTTCTTCTTTATTCCTTTACACACCCCACACACACTTACTGGGTGGTGGAAGGAGGGTTTAAGGTGGGTTCCAAACCACCAAGAGCATCAGCTTTAAGTACTTAGAGAAAACCTTTTTCTCTAGATTTATTGGTTCCACGACTCTCTGGAGATGAACAACTCCCTTGCTAGGCTAGTGTTCACCGCATGGCCCGCCGAGGCTTTTCCAGAGTGCGAGGCGGGAATCGAACCCACAAGCCGACGGAGTGGGTCCAAAGCCTACGCTTTAGCCAAAAATTAGCGTCAAAATGAGGTAATAACCTTAATAATTGGTGGCAACTTATGTCACAAGACTTTTCGATAATAAATGTTTGTAACTAGTTTTATAAAATTTTTGAAGAACTCTAAGAAGTTTTGAGATAACAAGACATTTTCATGCTTTTAAAAAAATTTAAAGACATATGTCATCAATGCTTTGCAGTCCACCAAGTGGTAAGGTCTTTTAGATTTTGACGTTAGAGTCTCTAGGCAATCTAGAGTTGATGCTTAGACGCGTTACAAAATCGAGAAAAAATCTGATTATTATAAATCCTGGTTGTGGTACTTGAATACCCTATTAAAGGCGACTTTGAAGTTTGCCACAGATATGGATTTGAAAGTTGTGTAATTAATTTAAAAAAACTAAGAGTCATATCAATGAAGTAATAAGACCTCATCTCAATCTGACAATCAATCTGACATTCTTCATCATTTTCTTGTTGCTTTTTTTTTTCTTCACTTGGAGGAAGGTGCCAGTTTGATTAGATAGACCCTAATTGTAAATTTGTTAAAGAATAAGGGTAACCCTACTGAAGGTTTTCTTGTTCAACTAGTGCCTGTGCGACATTTGATTCCATAGGTTTTTCAAGCTTTCCATTTGGAATCAGCTCCTTCCACAAAAATTAAAGTATGGTTTCTATTAATCATGGATAAAGCTATCTGACAAAAATCACCTAGTTTAGGAACGTGTTGTATCTGTACTAATTTCTGAAATAATTTGAAAATTTAATTGGCGTGTCTGTTCCAAACATCGATGATCCACCCAGAATTTTTCACTAACCGCAATTCGTTAGTATCTTATGTTGTGAGTTGAAGCCTGTATTCCCTATCAGAAATGAAAATATCATCTTCTTGGAAGCATCTATTCATTTCCATAGCGTATCTTAAAAATTCATGTTGTAGCATAGTAGCATTCTCATTGGAGCATACAATAAGTATATAATTTATTTGTCAAAACAGCGACCCGTTCATTTTTCGGAACGGATAAAATTTATCAAAGGTGAAATTACAGAATGGGTTACAATACATAATGGTAAAACTTAGGAATACCAAAAATTCGGCAAACGAAATAAATCATAAATCCAAAACTCTGAATAGTATTTATTCGGAAACCAAAGAAGCGGAATGGGTAAAAATTCGGAAATTTCAAAATTAGGAGGGTAAACGATTAGGAATAATTAAATATATGGAGAGGAACAATTCGGAAAGTAGAAAAATTCGGAATAGTAAATACATGTTGCTATTAGCAGGTCTATAGTTTTTTATTTATGGTAGCATAAAAATATTTATCACAGTAAATTTGAATAGCATATCATAATAAATTTATAAAGTGGGACGTTGGTCGTGGGGGCTAAAGCGTAGGCTTTGGACCCACTCCTTCGGCTTGCGGGTTCGATTCCCGCCTCGCACTCTGGAAGAGTCTCGGTGGCCCATGCGGTGAACACTAGCCTAGCAAGGGAGTTGTTCATCTCCGGAGAGTCGTAGGACCGGTACCTCTAGAGAAAAAAAAGGTTTTTCTCTAAGTACTTAAGGCTGTTGCTCTTGGTGGTTCGGAACCCACCTTAAACTGTAGGTCCCCCTTCCACCACCAAGTAAGTGTGTGGAGGGTGTGTAAAGGAATAGAGAAGGTGCAAGAAAAATGTAAACCCTTAGGGGACACATTAGAAGTTTCCATTCCAACTAACTAATACATTTATAATATCAGTCATTTAAAATTTTTTACGAAAAAATAATTATTTTTTATTATTATATAATTTAAAAACAATTTTCAACGTACAACATAAATTTATTATGATATGATATTTAAATTCACAGCGATAAACATTTGTTTGCTACCATAAATAAATAATTATACACCTACTAATAGGTATATTGATTAACAAACTAAAAGTTGTTTAACTCAACTTTAATTCACCATTTTTTATTTAGAGAAATTTTAGAATTGAATTTTACATATTTCAA
The DNA here is from genome assembly GCF_010883055.1 of Belonocnema kinseyi. Classification (NCBI taxonomy): domain Eukaryota; kingdom Metazoa; phylum Arthropoda; class Insecta; order Hymenoptera; family Cynipidae; genus Belonocnema; species Belonocnema kinseyi. The sequence goes on along the minus strand of NC_046663.1, from coordinate 5,490,333 downwards.
TAAAGGCTCGATACTTTTTTCCCTTAATATATTTAAAAATATTATAAAATATCTCAAAATAATGAACAAGAAACAAAAATTCTCCATAAAATGCGCAGTTTTCAATTTATCCAACTATTTTATTGTATACAATACTCTCTTACTCAATTTTTAATGCAAAATAACATTTCTTAAACAACAATGATTAAAAATATGTGAAAAAGCGAAGTAAGTTTCACTTATTTAACACAACATTTGATACTTGTTTTCAAATATTCAAAACGCTTAAAAACAACAATTAAAAATATGCAACAAATAATTTAACTTCACTTATTTTACGAAGGACTCAATACTTTTTTTTTTAAATTTGATCCCCTTAAAAACTATCTGAAGCACATAAAAAATAAACAACTTTTGAATTGAAAAATGCTTTAATAACCTCAGTGACAAATATTTTCTGATATTTAAAAACCTTTGTAAAACGCAAAGTTTTCGATTTATTTAATTATTATAAGATACTTTTTAACTCAGTTTTAAATTTAAAATAACAATTCCTACAAAATAATTAAAAATATGTAGAAAAAATTGATCGCTAGTTTGAATATTACCTATTTAAAAAATTGATCGATATTTTATTTTTCTTTCAAATATAAAATACTTCGAAATCAGAAGAAGCAAGAATTCTGTAATCGTATCAAAAACATTTGTATGCTTTCTCCTTGCATTCTCAATTATTTTATTTAAAAAAATGTTTAATTGTTAATTTTTTAATTGTTATTTTACAAAATGAAATTCATTCATAATAAACATAACATTTTTTTTCAAGCAAATGTACTAATTGTATTTTTAAGTATTTTTTAAGGCTTGTAACTTTGTTTTGTGCTGTCATATATTTATTTTTTATTATTTTCATAATAAAAAGGAATTATGTAAGTCTATGGGTGATTGCCAAAATTTTAACTATATCAGATAGCAAGTAAGAATATAAAATTAAAAATTATTTTAAAAATGTCTGCTTAATAAAGGATTTTGTTTTTCATCAAGACAAAATTAATTTAAAGTTAAAAAATCTGTTGCCTAAAACTTATTTAGTTTAAATTAAAATAACACATGATCATTTTATATTTTTAAAACTATTTTTTTACATACAACTTTCATGCAAGGGGGAGGTTCGGTAAGGCCGGTTTTTGGCCTAATTTATTTTTGGACCAAAAACTCTGAAAAAATCATGGTAGTATCTTATAAGTATCCCGAGTCGATTGCACGCTAAACGGACTACCCTCCACCCCCCC
>NC_046663.1:5456877-5488962 GCF_010883055.1 Belonocnema kinseyi | reverse complement strand
AGGTTTTTGGAGTCGCTAATTACGAATCTGGCATCCGTTGAACTCTATCGCTTCAGGTTCAAGGTCATTTGAAGGTCATTTGAAGGTCAAATCGAAAAAAACGGTAAAAAAATAAAAAAATATATGTTATAGGTTTTTGGGGTCGCTGATTACGAACCTGGTGTCCGCTGACCTTCATCGCGTCAGGTTCAAGGTCATGGGAAGGTCAAATCGAGAGAAAACGCTTTAAAAAAATATGACCTTGAACCTGACGCGATAAAAGTCAAAGGAAATCAGATTTGTATTCGGCGACCCCGAAAACCATAGTAAACCCGAGCTAACCTCAGAATACATGTTTAAGAGTGTCAAATCTCTCGAAAATACAGTTGGTGGGTAGTGGTGTTTCCTATATTTGTAGGGGGGGTGGGGATGGCTGGGGGGTGGAGGGTAGTCCGTTTAGCGTGCAATCGACTCGGGATACTTATAAGATACTACCATGATATTTTCAGATTTTTTGGTCCAAAAATAAATTAGGCCAAAAACCGGCCTTACCGACCCTCCCCCTTTCCCATTTTTGTGATTTTCATACTGCTATTATTGAACACGAAAATTGGGTATAAACAAAATACAACCATGTCTTCCAACTCCAATTTAAATTAAATAAGGATCACATAACCAAATTTTTAACTTTTTAAAAATCAATTTTGATCTAGCTGAATCCAAAAAATAATATTTTTTCATTGAATGAAGAATTCCTGTATTTAGCAGGAATATGTGTTGTTATTTTCAAGTTTGGATGATTTTTTGTTACTTTGAACACTGCACAAAAATAATTTCAGGGTGGCCGTTTTAAACAAGGAAAAAAAATTTCAGTCATTTTTCGATTCAAAAAAATGTTTCACGGTTAAATAAATTCGAAATGGTTTAATTTTATGTAGATTATTACATACAAATAATCAGCGAAAAAAATTATAGATGCAGTACATCCATAACCTTTTAATAATTTTAGAAATGAAATTACTTTTGAGTCTTGCATGATTATTTCAAAATTAAAAACACTTTTTTCGAATCTATCTAAAAATTTTTAATTCTTACCACCAAAAACTCACCGACGCAATAAACTTATAATTTTTTTTATAGTTTTATAAGTGATTTGATTTGTGTGTCAGCCTAAAGTTAGTAGTTTATCAAAGTTGCAAACTCCTATCTATATTTGCATAAATAAAATTGACTATGTCCACCAATGTTTTAAATTTTATTAATATTATTGAATTTCAAAATAATTGTTCGCAGCGAAGAGAACCAACTTCATACCATGACAACTTTTCGATTATTATATTCAATAAGATACTTGTACAGTAAGAGGTAAATTAATTTTAGTTTAATTAATTAAGTTTTTATCTTAATAACGTAGGTATCTTCGAAGTAAATCTGACATTCGTTTCAAATTAATAATTATTTGAAGGAAAATATTCAAGCTTTATTCTAAGGGAAATTAATTCTTCGCTGAATACATTCATTTTCTCGTCTCAAGAACATGAATATCGTTTCAATTAAAATAGTGGTCAAAATAAGTATATGAATTTACTTGGATCAAGAAAAATTTTGTTAGAATTTTAGTTACTTATCATGAGAATATAATATTCTTAATTAAATATTTTATTAAACTTTATGCAAATGAGTATAATGGAACAAATTAACTCAATAATTTTTTGCTTAAAGTAAATATATTCTTGATTCATATAGTTGTACTGATTCGATTATTTTCTTGATTCAAGAAAATCGATCCCTTGTAAAAAGAAAATACTTGATTCTTTCAAGTAGAATCAGCCAAGTAAATTAACCTACTTGATTTAATGCTAATTTTTTTTCAGTGTATTAAAAAGTTACCTTAGAAAAAACATGCAATAGACCTTAACGCAGTATACATACAAAAATCAGAAGCTGTTTTTTTGCCTCCTGCTTGTAACCACGTTCACAGGTCTCTCGAGCACAAAAAAGAAACAATTCTCGGAACTGTTCTTTGTTTACAGTATAGATACATTCAAATTCAATATCAGGCGGCCTATTTTCGTCAGCAAGTATAGTCTCGATTCGAGACATAAGACTAAGAAAAAATTATCCATCACAAATTTTGGGGAATTTTAGTTACATAAATTTATGCATTTTTAAGCGTCGGATATGTTCCACATTAAATTTTGGGTAAATTTAAGCACTTTGAAATGTTTTAAAAAAGTTTATAGAGATTTCCGTAAATAATAAGTATTTTGACAAACTTTTAGGGGATTTTCCACAAATTTTGGGGAGTTTGGTTAATACTCCTCCTACTAGTACCCGATCAGGCCCCGACTAGTATAAGCCGCGTTACCTGACTAGCCCCCGACTAATCTACCGTGACGCTACTGGTCGGGGGCTAGTCAGATGACCCGACTAGCCTCTGAATATAAGTGGGGTCGAATGGTCGGGAACCAGACTAATTCCCCATTTGAATTTCTACACGGAAAATGAGAAGAAAATGGTTTATATTTTCATATTCACAACAGCAGTAACTCCAAAGCTTTGTGACAGTCATTTTGTTTTAACAAAGAATAAAACTTGGTCAATCGTTTATTAATAGTTGCCTTTGATGGTTACATTTTCGACTTCAAAAGGCCGTAATTTTCTGATGGTCTTAATAATGGTGCTACTATATTGCAAGATGAATTCGTAAGAGTCACTGACAAAATGAACAGATAATTTGAAGAAGAAAATATTGTCATTGTTGATACGGGTGTGAATTACTACGGTTTATTGGGAGCCGGTGTTATTTAAATTGCATTTGTTCTCTGTGGACCCTGTAAAATGAAAATGTGGGGAAATAAATAAGAAGCACTAAGAAATGTAGTTATGGTCATAAATTTTAATATTGATAAATAAAAGCAAAATACATTATTTACAAAAAAAAAACTTTTTTCATAATTATAAAAACTAAGGTCTAGAACCACCTTGCTTAGCGATTCTTATTTAGTATTCCAAATTTTGAACTTCATATATTTATTTAACTCAAATTTTTCTTTCAAAATGAACAGGACTGTCACTTATTTTAGACAAGGAAAATTGATCAAATACAAATAATTCTTATTTCAGTGCACGCAAAAAAACAGTTCTTATAAAGCAGCAATTTCGTACATCCAAAAGGCTATTGAAATTTAAACAAAAAATTCTAAAAGGCAATTAAATGTTTTCCCTTGAATCGAAGTATCTCTGTTGATCCAACTTTATCTCTACCGAGGTTTCACTTGTTTAAACAATATGCCGAAATATCTGACTTTTACGGTAAGGTTGATTGCGCAATTAAATTCCACTGAAACAATTACATGGATTCCATGTATTGGATAATTTGTTAACCAATCTGTTCGTTTATGTAATAGTAGCACACAAATATGGATTCTTTAATAGTCGTTATAGTCGTCCAGATCTTTAAAATCAAGATTAAAATCTTGCAAATTAGATTAGTGAAGATAAAAAACTGAGATGAGTTCTATCAGTGCCATGAGGACAATTGATACAAAATAAATTTTATTTATCTTAAAGAAATAAGAATATGCTTTAAAAACAGCCAATCGGCGGCCTACATGTCGACGAGAATTGTTTTCAATGATGAGATAAAAGCTGGTATATTTAGAGCAAAAATATACAAGATGCACTCAGCCACATTCCCAAAAATTCGTTAAAACTAATTGCTCTCCGTCTAGATAAAAATGAAGATTTCTATCTCAACTCTGCGCTTCATATAAGTGATGATTTTTTATTCTGTTCGTAAGTAGAATAATACATAATATTAAATCAATCATATAATAAAACATCCTCAATCCAATTTTAATCTCAGCATCTTGAACCCCCCCCCCCCCCCCGGCCCTAGTTGATACGGTATTATTGAATTTTGAAAATAGAGAAGGTACATTTGTAACCAAAAAATAGGAGATTCCAAGAAAATACAAGAATTCTTGACGAAAAAGTTGAATTTTTCACCAAAATATATTAATTGAAAAAAAAGTTTCATTCAAATAGTTCAATTTTAACAAAAAGCTAAAATTTTGCTCAAAGAATAAGCATTTTCCCCCAAAACTGAAATTGGTAAATTTCCAAGTAACAAACTAATTTTTTAAAGAATAATATATTTTTCAAATAAACAGATGAATTTCCGACCAAAGAGATAAATTTTGAAATAAAATTTTAAACTGTCAACCAAAAAATGAATTTTTAAGATAGTTTGACTTTAAAGCCTAGCCGTAAATGATTAACTTAAAGGATCTTTTATTTTTACGAAAGCAATTTAACTTTAAACCCTAGTTGTTCGATTCAAAAAAAAGTTTTATCTTCAAACAAAAAGATTAATTTTCGACAAAAAAACTAATTTTTAACCAAATTCAATAATTCTCAACAAAAGATTGAATATTAAACTAAAAAATATAAATTTTAAAACAAAAAATTAAATTTGCCAGCAAAAAGAGGAATTAATAATAAAATTTAAGAGCTTTCAACTAAAAAGTTTAAGCTTAAACTAAAAAAGTGAATTTTTAATCAAAAAGATTAATTCACTATGAAATTGACGAATTTTTAATATAATGCAAGAGTTATAAAGAAAAAAGTTGAAGATTAAACTGAAAAAGTGAATTTTTTAACAAAAAGTCTAATTCACTAATATAATTGACGAATTTGTAATGTTATTAAAGATTTCTCAACCAAAAAGTTAAAGATTCAACAAAAAAAGTGAATTTTCAAACAAAAAAGACTAATTTACTACCATAATTGACCAAGTTTTTATAAAATTTGAGAATTCCTAAATAAAGTTCAATTTTAAACTAAAGAGTAGAATTTTAATACCAAAATTATTTTAATATCAAAGAATACGAATTTCTAATAAAATTAAAAAATTCTCAATCCGGAGGTTAAATTTTAAGACAAATTTTGAATGAAACTTAATAGTTTTCAACCAAAAAGTTAACTTTTAAACTAAAAAAGAAGAAATTAAAAAAAAAAGACTAACTAAAAACCAAACACACGAGTTTTACAAAAAATTTCTATGAGAAAAAATGAATTTGAGAAAATTCTCAACAAAAAATTGAATTTTCAATTAAAAACATTAATTTTTAAACAAAAATACGTATAACGTTACTTTGACATGATTTTCATGGAAACCTTTACAAAACCTATACACACTATTAAAACATTGTTTATTTCTCATTAGCTTAAAAAGGAGATGGTCTTACGGAAAATACCTTTTTAGGATTTAGTCCGTATTTATTTTTTAAATTTATTTTTATTCCATTTCTTATTTCAAGGTGAAGATGTTTACTTCTAGATTTTTTAACTTCAAAAGTTTTTGAAAATTTTTACATTTTCATCAGAGAAGGTATTAGATTTGTGAAAAAATTTGCCCCCCCCCCCAGTTTTTGTCGAATGTCCACGTTTTAAGACCCCCTGAATCCGAAAAACAGGTTTTTACGAATACGTCTGTCTGTATGTCTGTCTGTCTGTCTGTGAACACGGTAACTTTTGAAAAAATTAATCTATTAGATTGCCCTTTGGTTCACTCGTTTAGTGTCCTAATCTAAAAGTCAAGTTCGTTAGCCAGCCATTTTGGATGAAAATTCAAAAAGTGGGCACATTTTGAATATTTTTAAGACCACTTTTTTTAAAATTCAAAAATTCTCTGTACGTTTATTCATAGAATTCAAACAATTTAACAATTTATCCTAATAACTTTTTTTGAAAAATAAAAAATTACTAGGGTTATAGCATTTTCAAAATCCAGAAAAACAAACTAAAATGAACAATTTAAGCCAAACAACGCATGATATGAAAAAAAGTCTGAGAAAGAACAACGTTGCTCTTTGAAAGGACTACAAGATTATTATAACAACTTAAAAACTTAAACAATTTATCTTTCTGGCTTCTTTTTTATAAAAAGAAAATTATCAGAGTTAGAGCATTCACAAAATCCAAAAAAAAAAAAGGAAAATTCTAAGCCCAAAAACGTATGATATGAGATAAAGTCAAGAGAAGAAAAACTTTGCTTTTTGAAAGCCCTATAGGACTATAATAACAACTTTTTTAATTTGTTCGAGAAGTTGAACACTCTAAATTTGATCGTACCAAAAATAATGAAAAATCCAAAAATTCCATTTTTTGGTCAAACTGTGAAAGATAAGAAAAAAATTAAGAAGCTTAAATTACGCAACCTGGAAAGTACTACAAATTAAGAATGAATCACTTTTCGATAAAAGCTGTGAGAAGAAATGAGACAGAACTTGTTCATCCAAAAAAGAGCTATAATTTTTTATAGGACAGTTAGTTTTTTCTTTAGTCGTAAAAAATAACATTCTAAATAAAAACATTAAATTTGTTTGAAAAAACGACACAAGGTATAAACTTAAATTACGAGACAAAAGTTGTTTGCCTAAAAAAATCGATAAATTTATTATTAATTATTTTTCGATAGGACGAGTAGATTTTCTTTTAATCGTAAAACATAAGATTAAAAATTAAAAAATTAACTTTTTGGAAAAAGCACAGAAAAGACGAAAGAGGACATAGGCTCCTATAAAGAACCCTATATACATTTTAAGTTTTAATACTGATTAGTTTTCAGTTTCAAATTCTTCGTTGTGACATTATGAAGTCTGATAAGCCGAAGATTAAAAATTTCCGCAATCACAGATATTTCAGGTTGAAATTATTTATTTGAGTGATTGTTAATTTTACGTCTTCATTCAACGATGAAATATAATCATTTCCGAAGGATACACTTTTAAAAGATTTAAAAAAGAAACCAAACGATTTTTTTTATCACCAAAAACAACCAATTTTCAAAAAATGACTTTTTAAAAAAATAGTTACATTTATAAAGAAAGAGATGAATTCTGAACTAATATATTTATTCTTTATTTATTGTAATGAAATGTATTTATTGAAACGATACATGTTTCAGAGCAGCTTAGAATACGATTTGAAGCAAAATAAGAAACAAATACAAAAATAATCATGAAAAATAAAATTTGCGTTTTATTTTGCGATTTTTTAGTAAGTAATCCGTGGCAGATTTACTTAAAAAATGTATTATAATTAATATAAAAGTGTTATGTATAATGTAGAAAAGTTGACAGGTTGGATAAAATCGAGTTCGAAGCACGAGATACGTGATGAGAATGTGTTCGTTAAAGCCCAAAGAGCTTTAACAAAAGAGAGTTCAAAATCACAAAACTACAGTTGTGGATGTTTTGAGCCTTAATTTTGAAATTTTTGCGCAAGAATGTGCAAAAGTATAAAGACCGAGCTCGTAGCGCAAGATAAGTACATAATCGAGCATAATTCTTCAAATTAATTCATATTTACTTCTCTAGTTTCATTTTTTCGTGTTTTCTTTATTCCTTGGCAAAGACTGTTTATTTTAGATTCATTCCCTTTTAAATTTCTAAAATGATTAAACTTTTTCTGTAATTACTTAATTTAGTTTTTTAAATACGAATCAAAAAATTTAAAATCTTCTCATTTCAACCCTGCCCTCACTTCTCCTTATTACCCGTTCTCTCCCCTCATTCCCCACCCCCTTCACCACTTTTTCTGTCCTCCTGTTACCTCACTTCCTCTCACTTTCTTTCCTCTCACTTCTGATGTTACCTGACGTTCCTCACCTCTCCTTACTTCCCCTTCCCTCCATACTCTCCCCCTCTTTCACTTCCCTATCCTCCTCAAACCCTCTTTCACTTCCCCTCCTTCAAAAAAGTAAGACAGACGGCCAAAAAGAAGGACCGACACTCGACCTATACCATAACGTCTTTAGCCCAGAGCTACGAAATTCTAAAAATAATTATTTGACTGCATATTTTGCTAAAACTTACGCATATTGAATTAAGCCTGAACAGTAAATATGAAGCTCAGTTGAGTAATGGTAATAAAATAATAGTAAAAATTGCAGTCAAATCCCGCTCAGGTGGTTGCACCGAACAAAACATAAATGGGTTGGCCAGTGCATATCAATATCCTCAATTTTGTAAAAAATAGTTATTGGTTTCCATGATTTGCACAGCAGTACTGTACGGGCTAAGATTATAAACTTCACATTTTTGTTTTTGTTCGAAGAAGAAAATATTAATGAGCGCATCTTTATTTTGAGCATAACTTTAGAATTTGTTTAAAAAATTAAATTATCAAAAAATCTGTTTATTTCTTCTTACAGAGTCAATGGAGTAGTCATCATCACCTGAGCCATCATCACCTGGACCATCATCATCTGGACCATCATCACCTGGACCATCATCGCCTGGGCCATCATCGCCTTTATCTGTAGCATTAATTTATCGGTCAAAAACACCGCCACGGCACTATAGCCCAACTTCATCATCATCATCATCGTCATCATAATCATCGCCATTATCATATCGACCACCATCACCGGATGAGTTCACTGGCGAACCTATAGGTGATTATTAAAATAATGTTTACTCACAGTAAGGCGCAAGGATGGCACATATCAATAATATTAACAAAAGTTTTCTGAATTATTTGTATACACAGTCAAATTTCCAAGCTGTTCTAAATTTGGCCTTCGGAAATCTCTAACTTATTTCGAAAATTCGTAACATTCTCTTTTGTGCAAAATCACTAAAACCCCTTCACTTTTTATGCTTATCCTTCTCTTGTTAGGTCGGATCGTTTAGACTCGGCATTATTAATTTTATTCATATCACACGTTTTTCACTGATATGTATCAAATTTAGGAAAAATATCAGTTTAAGATTTTGATTTTCTTTGCGGCAGATTAATCACTAAAATTTTTGAAAATACGGCAAGACCGCGTGTTTTCAGTATTATATTTAGAAATATAGGTTCAGAGTTTTCACATTAAAGCTGTAAAGTTTAAAAGCGACAATGGATTGCAGCGAAACTTTTCAAAGTAGATTTTTCTAGACCAAGGAAACTTGAAGATGGATAGAATGAACATTCGATAGTATATAATTCTTTGAACCAACTAACCATTTTTAAGATTCGAATAGTGTATTGTATCATAAGTAGTATTAGATCTGTATTCACAAGGAGATCAATGTACGCAAGATGAGTTGTCAGTTGTTTTTCAAATCGTCTTTGCGAACGTTGAACTCGACTTAAGGACATGTTCAATACAACGAGTGATGTACGATATTCTATCAGATATCAGAATTTTATGAAACTGTAGTGCTAGTTAACAAGTGAGTATGATTTTGTCAACATTTTTAGTTGTAAAAGCATACTAATGACGTGGCAGTCATCTGCTTCGCTGTAGTTGGTAATCTTTATGGCACAAAATTTGAAAATCTGCCGAAATATCAGGTTACTCTTAATATTTTAGAGTGACGGGGTTTGGGACTAATAAAATTTTAAGAAGCTTTCTGAAGGTTCCTTTTCATGCCTTATAAGCTCATAATACGGTTATTTAGAAGTTTAAAGATGTAATATTAAATACTTGAATAATTATTAGTACGCTCGTAATTCAGTGTAATTTATCATTTATTTTTCTTATTTGATCAGGTGGCAAAATAATACATCCACAATATTATGATTGGATCTGCCGTCATCAACATTATCTTGCAAGATTTGAAACTTTCTTTCTTGTGTACGTAAAAACGGATGACGTCTTTCCAGGTAATTTAAAAAAATGTGATTTTTTCAGTATTCTACAAGTGATATGCTGATAATTATTATATCATGACTCAACCACTTAATTTCTAATTCAATACAAGTTCCCATTAATTTAGTATTCAGAAACAATCAGCGAGTGCAATTATTATTAAATAATAAAATAATGATAAAAGTTTCAATTTTTATTCAAATTATAATTAACTGTTGATTTTTTCAAATTTAAAGTAATCAATTTGTGATTTTCGTCATTCGAATCTTTGTATAGATGCAAAATGAAATAAAAGTGTCTGCAAACTTTAGTCAAATGATTAGTTTCTTATTGAAATCATACCATATTATTAATATTTATCGAAGGAGGAGATATTTGAAATATGTGAATTTTAAACATTAAACTAAGCTTATCTTGCCATTTTTGTACGTATAATGAAACGTGTAAACGGTTTTTGAATTGTTATTTTGTTTAAATTGTTCAATTTTATTAATTTGTACCTTCGAATTTAATTTAAAGCATAACGTGAGAAGGATATTGTCAATATCTAGCTTATGAAGTAGGGATACAATGCTAGACGTTAATAACTTCTGGTATGAAGAGATTTCAATGGATTTGAAAAATGTGAATATTTTTCGGGATTTAAGAAAATTTAAAAATTTTAAAAGATTTTAATTATTTTTAGTCAATTTTAAAAGATTTTTATACATTTTAAAGAAGTTCATAGGATTTCAGAAAAATTCTGAGGAGTTTAAATATTTTTAAGGTATCTTAAAGGATTGCTAAAAATTCAAGTGATTCTAAGGAACTACTAGGAACTTTACGGGATTTTAAAGCTTCTTTTTTAGGGATTCAAAAAAAATTGAAAAGTATTTTAAGATTTACAAGCGATATTATAAGACTTTAAAACAGTTTTTGTGATTTTAAAGAATGTCAAGCGAGTTACTAAAAAGTTATTTAAATAGATTACAAGGAATTTAAAAGAATTTAATGATTCTGAGGATTTTCAAGATATTTAGAGGAATTAAAAAAAAATTGAAGATATTTTAAGGAATTTAAATTAATCTGAGTTAATTCCGAAAAACTTCAAAAGATTTTAAAATCTTGTAAAGAAGTTGAAGGGATTTATAAAAAATCTGAGATGTTTAAGGATTTTCAAGAAATCTTATAGGATTTTTAAGAAAGGTCACATTTTTGATCTTTTTTATTTTTTCCTTGTACCTTTCTCTTACGACAAATTTTAAAGTGCAAAAATAATCGCTTGACATCTTTGAAATATGAGCTTTGATGCAGTACCAAAATTTCCAAATTAACACTACCAGCTTTCATAACAATGCAACATAACCTCAATCACAGCACATTATATTTTTTCTTGATCGATTGTGACAAAACCGCGCACTTTTCAAATTGCCAACAAGAATTAAAGAAATGGCTTTTCTTTCTGAAGAGCAAAGTGAAATCACGAATTTTCACTTACTTTTGTCTGAAAAAAAATTAATTTTGAATCAATGCTTGATAGTCCACAAAGTGGTAAGAAACTATAAATTTCGACGTTACCGATCGAGTTTAACGTAATGTTATATTGCTCAATACCGCCGCATCAACCTTGTAATCGTCACCATTCGGTCTATAGGAAATCCAAAGTTGAAGCTTAGACGCGTTAAGAAATCAAGAAAAAATCTCTGATTTTTATGAATCCTGGTTGTGGCACTCGATTATTCCATCATAGGCATCTCAATCTGGAATATGGGTTTAACTTGTTAAGCGCCGATTGTAAATTAGTTTCAAAACCAGTGATTCTTTACTTAAGGTTTTCTGCCTCAACCAGGGATTGTACGACATTCAGTTTCTTAGAGTTTTCAAATAATTCAATGGCTATGTCGACTTCAGCTTCTTCCACGATAATTAAAGTATTGTCTCTGTCAATAATAAGTACAGCTATAAAAAAAAAGTCGTCTAGGTTAGGAACGTGTCGCGTCTGGAATACTTGCTGAAAGAATTTGCAAATTGATTTGATGTATTCGTTCCTAACGTCGATGATCCATCTAGACTATTAAACTAGGTGCGATTCTTTAGCATCTGCTGTTGTAAGTTGATGTCCGTATACCCTATCCACAATGATAACATCGTCTTCTTGAAACCATCTGTTCATTCTGTCAGCGTCTTTCACGAATTCACGTTCTAACATAGCAGCATTATTATAAAGGTAGTCAGAAAAGAACGGCCCATGGATGGCCAGAGCGTAACCATCAGGTGCAACTAATAATAAAGGATTGACCAATTACATTCCTTTGTAAACACAAAATTACTGTTGCTCAGTTCTAATGTTACTGCTTTTATAAGTATAGGAGTATGCCATATCAATGCATGCGATAATTCAAAAAATTTGTAGTTCCGGATTATATAATTGATTTGCCAAAATAGTGATATAACTGGAAATATAATCTTCCCGTGCGATTTCGTGAAATCTGATGTTCTTAGGCATTAAACGCTGTATTCAGGATTGTCTAAGAGTAACGATGACTCAACTAACAGTCTGTCCTTGAATATTGAAGCAAGACCTTTAGAAAAGCATCCGATAGGCCTTAATGCAGTTTACATAAAAACATCATAAGTTATTACTTTTTCACCTACGTGTGGAAAACATAACCTTAACAGAGCACCCTATCACTAAAATTAACGACTTCTCGGAACTATTTTTTGTTTACGAAACAAATGTATTCAAACTTAGTGTCAGGCAGTCCACTTTCATCAGCAAGTCTAGACTTAGTTATAGCGATTGATTGTAATTATTGCATATCTTTGTCCGATGTTTCACTTCCAATGGCGTCCTTTGAAATCAAGCTCGTATGTCTATAGCGATTTTCCTTTTGCGAAAATTCTCATCTTCGTTGATTCAAGGCATAAGACGAGGAGCAAATCAGCTATACCATGTCAGACGCACTTGGTGAAACCTATATTAATTGTAGCTTCTGATATTTACGTACTCGACATCCAAGGGCTGTATTTTCCTTACAGCCACAATAATGATGCTGCTATATTACTAGGCAGTCTGATAAGTCCCTGAAAAATGAAACACGGAGACGTTTTTTTGGACAAAGTCGGTTTTATTTTTCAACATACTCTCCTTGTAGGTCGATACAGCGAGTCCAACGATTTTCTAACTTTTTGATACCGTCCGAAAAGTGCTCGATCGGAAGGTCTCCAAAATACGCCTCAGTTTCAGCTATGAGCTCCTCATTTGAGTAAAAACGCTTACCGTTGAGCCATCTCTTCAGGTTAGGAAACAAGTAATAGTCGCTGGCGGCCAGGTCTGGTGAATACGGTGGCTGAGGAACCAATTCGAAGCCGATTTCATGCAATTTTGCTTGTGCAACTAAGCATGAATGAACAGGCGCATTTCCGTGATGGTAAAGCGGTTTTTTCTTCTTCAAATGCGGTCGTTTTTCGGCGATTTCGATTTTCAATCGGTCCAATAATGATGAATAGTATGTTCCGGTTATGGTTTTACCTTTTTCAAGATAGTTCACGAATATTATGCCATATGCATCCCAAAATACGGAGGCCATAATCTTTCCGACCCATTGTTGCGTTTTTGGACGTTTGGAGCACTTTGGCCCGGTGGAACCCACTGTTTTGCCTGTTGCGTTGACTCAGGCGTGTAGTAGTGGATCTAGGATTCATCCATGGTTATGAATCGGCGCAAAAACTCGGTCGGCTTACGCGAAAATAATGCCAAATTCTGCTGGGAAGTTGTCACACGAATTCGTTTTTGGTCCACTGTGGGCAAACGCGGCACCCATCAACATCACATCATGCATTTTTTCGACATTTTCTGGTGTAGTGACCTCTTTTGGGCGCCCAGATCGTTCAGCATCAACTGTGCTCGTACGGCCACAACGAAACTCGGTAAACCACTTATGAATCGTTCCAATCGACGGTGCAGAGTCCGGGTAATCCTTATCCAGCTTGGCCTTGGTCTCGGATATGGTTTTCTTGCGAAGATAGTAGTGTTGGATCAAAACTCGAAACTCAGATTTTTTCATATTAAAAAAAACTCGGAGGTTAGTCGCTTCTCAGTGCTGTAACTTGTAAATGCGTAAGCATAAATGGCTGAAGTTTTGACAGGCGTCATTTGAAGAATCAAGCTCAACGAAAATGGTTCACATTAGTGAATACTAATGCCATCTCTTAGAATTTTTAGGTACTTATCAAACTGCCTAGTACAAGATGAATTCGTAAGAGACGCTGACAAAATCAACAGATGGGTCGAAGAAGACAATATTGTCATTGTTGATAGGGGTGCGATTTACTATGGTTCTACTTGGCGCCGATGTCATTTTAATGCCAGATGTTGCCAGTCAGACCCTGCGGTAATGTCTCGTCTGACAAAAGTCGGTCGCCACCCCTGGTGTCTAAATCTATGAAAGAAAATATCTCGATAACTCTTGAATTATTGTGCTACGTTATAACCTCAAGATTCATTGGGAATGTTAATTGTGTTGTATAACCTCACTATCAACTTAAAAGAAGATAACAGGAATACTTTTTTTAGATAAACTTTCTTTCTTTGTCTTCTTTCAAAACTTTCTTTTCGCACAGCCTCATTTCATAAATTCGATCGGTTCTGGTGACCAGTTGGAAAATAATAGTATACAGTCGATGCCACAGTCGATACTGACAAAATAGATGTACGTATACGAATTTTCGTAAGTAGAGAGAGAGGGCTAGATAAGGTATAAACTTGTTTGCAAATCGTCTAAGAAAGGATAACCACTGCGGGAAATGTATGCAACATATTCTTAGACGAAGAAAACTTTCGAGTAAAGATATTTCTTTGGGTTTCGAATTCACGTGAACTATGAATTATAATAATTCTCCAATAATCCTTCAAATTATAATAAAAGAAATGATTATCATTCAAAAAATTTTTTAATTAAAATTATGGAATTAAATAAGTTGTCTTCTTACTTTTAATTATGAAAAAGTCACACGTCATCTCCAAAAGCATAACTTATTTACAAACTGCTTCTTCTAGATGAAAAAACGAGAATTATTTAAACAAATAACAGATGCCAACATGGTTTCGTTGTTGGAAAGTAGAGGGTTCTTTCCAAAGTAATTTTTTACGTAGAATCCGAATCCGGGGTCAAAATTAGCCCATCACGTCAGGATTTCAAGATACTTGAGGTTATGTATAAAAAATAGCGTTTTTGGCTACCCCTGAGGTTATGTACAGAAGACACAAAATTTTTGGGATTTCAACAATCCCGAACACCACCCAGTACGATTTTTCCAGAGAAAACACCCAGTAGAAAATTTCAGCATCAAAGTATTTAAAGTAAATGCTCAAGACATAAGGGGGCATATCTCGTAATTTAAAATTGGCGTAACTTGGTAAAGACAAATGGTAATTGAACTTTGCGACTCTCAAAATAAAGAGCAAGAGCTGTATTGTATGATACAACTGAATAAAAAATCCCCAAAAATTTTTTGTCTTGTGTACATTTTCTCAAAAGTAGCCAAAAACCTCATTTTTTGGGTACATAACCTCAACTATCTTAAAATTCTGACGTGCTGCGCCAGTTCTGACTCCGGATTCGGATTCTAAGTAAAAAATTACTTCGGAAATGACTCTCCACTTTCCAGCAACTGACATGACTCCATTATTTTCAGGCTGGTTAATTAGAAAGAATATTATTTTAGAGGCCTGATACCAGTGGTTTTTTATCTTTGTACGCCAGAGGTCTCTGTATTGCACGGTTGATAAGTAAAAGAACTATTTTATCATGATCAATTTTTATTGCGCGAAATTAATTGAAAACGCGAGAAAAGCAAGTTTTAAAAAATTCACTGCGGGCTGGGTTTGAACCAACAACCTCCTCATCACGTGTGAGGGGCGCTACCAATTGCGCCGCAAAACCTGAATTTAACAACTGGCCTTAAAATAATAACAGCTATAAAAATAATTTCAATCGAAATTAAGCAAATACAAGCTCTAAAATTTTCACTGTTGGTGCGGCGGTGGCGCAATTGGTATTGCCCCTCACATATAATGAGGAGGTTGTTGGTTCAAACCCGCCCGCAGTGAATTTTTTAGAACTTACTTTTTTCGCGTTTTCAATTATTTCGCGTAATAAAAATTGATTATGATATAGTAGATCTTCTACTTATCAACCGTGCAATACAGAGACCTCTGTCGTACAAAGAAAAAAACCACTGGTATCAGGCCTCTAAAATAATATTCTATTAAGAAAAAACTTTCAAACGTTTTTTAAACTAATTCGAATTTTGCCAAAATTTTTTTAAATCTCGTATAACAAAAAAAAATTCTTGAAAACCTTCTAGTTTTTTTTTAATTTATCGAAAAATACGATTTTTCAATAAAAAGGGGACCCTTAGGGGACACATAAAAGCATCCATTTCAATCTTTCGAAAAGTTTTGAAATATATTTAAATATTCTGAAAAAATTAATTTTTTAAATTAAAATCATTCAATACTAGAAATCATATAATCCTCAGTTCTTTTGAATTCTTTCCAAATTCGCAAACATTTTTTGAAATGTTCTAAAATTTGTATATTACTTTTCAAAGTTGTTAAAAACTCTCATATATCTTTTTAAATTGTTCAGGTCTTTTAAAAAGTTTTTTTTTTCATGAACAGAAAAAAATTTTCTCAAAATCCTCCAGATTCTGTTTTGGCAATCCTAAAAAAAATGCAAATGTATAGAAATCTTTTTAAATTATCTCTGTAATCAATTTTTTTTAAATAAAATATCAGCTCAAAATTTTGTTTTCACGTTCTTTTATTCTTTTCAAATTTGAAATTATTTTTCTCGAAATCGAACGTATATCTTTAAGAATAATTTAACTTTTCTTATAAAGCTCTAAAAAAGCTTCCAAATCTAAAAAAATTGCTTAGAATAAAAAATTCATTGTGTTTTTCCCGAAATGCTGAACAAAATTTTAGTTCGCTTGAAATATTTAAAAATTCTTAAAAAGCTTTATTTCTTTTTAAATCAGAATAAAAGCAAATGTACAAAAATATAGAATTCCATTTTCAATTTACTGAATCAAGATTGGGAAATAAGTAATTTTATTTACTGATAAAACTTATTTCTAAATTATTTGAAATATAACTGATGTTCTTAACATTTTGCTACCTCACTTTTATTTGTACAATTTTTATTATCGTTACCGTTAAAATGAAGTTATCAGTCGAAATAACAAAAAATTACCACTACTAACCATAATATGTATGAGATTTTTAGTGATTTAGATTCTATTGTAACAAATTAATTTTAAGTGTTAAATATTTCAAAATATTTCGAAAAAGTTTTATACAATTAAAAGAAAAACTAAATTATAGCGAAAAATATTTTAAAGTTTTAGAAAACATTTTTAAATTATTTTAAATCTTTTTAAAGACCAAATATTTTCCAGAAATGCATTTCAAACAAGCCGTGGCTACGTAAGCCATAAAAAATTAGAAGAATTATCCTATATTAATTTAATTCATGAAACTATTTTAATATTTGAAAATATGTTAATTAATTTAGGTCTGTATTTAATAATTAAACAAAGCTAAGAAACAAAAAACGTGAAATATAGAAAAGTTTAATTAAAGATGATATTTAGCAAGATTTGAAATATTATTGACACCATATTATTGTGAAACTCGTAAACAAACTACGTCATGTCATATCCGTCAATAAAATTGCACTGTTACAAAGGAAAATTAAAATTATTTAAGCGCTTTATTTATTATACCTGTATCTCTGCTAAGGCTTCAATTTTCCAGATATTGATTTCTTATATTATTAAATTATTCATTTTTATTTTCTATTTATTTACAGGTTATTACTTCGATAATAAAAAACTAAAATTATTTTCACACAATTACTAATTGAATTAGTAAAATTTTAAAACGAAAATTTGCATTTATTAATAAAAAAATAATGATATTGTTCATCAAAGAAAATTTCCCTATTTGTAAAAGTTTTTTATTTACTTCTTCCGGATATCCGACCAAAATTTTTTTTGGTTGGCTCAAATGATTTATGACTATTTATTTCAGAACTTTTACTCGAATTTTGATAAATTCGATATAGTCATTGAATTTCTTGAACATAGCAAGACAAATGTTTGTTTATTTTAATCACAGTTTTTGTTCCGTTCGAAAACTTTTTTTTCACCTAATTTGACTGTTTCATATGTGGTTAAACATTTATCTGCTTCAGTGGAAAATTTGACTATTGATTTAGAAATTTCGTTATTTTTTTGAAACTTTCTCTTTTTTGACAGAATATTAATCTTTTTTGTCCAACATTTACCGTTTTGGTTGAAAATCAAATTTATTGTTTTAAAGTTTGTTTTTTTTGCCTGAAAATATAGCTGATCCATTTGAGCTTGAAAATGGGTCTTTTTCAGTTGAAAAAATTAACTCTTTTGATTAAAAACTCGTCTTTTTTCGGTTGAAAAGCTAATTATTTGAATAGAAAGTGCATATTTTTTGGTTGTAAATTCCATGTTTGTATCAAAAATTTGTTTTTTTGCTTTGAAAACTCAATCAATAATTAAAATTTTCAAATAATTTGATGATATTCTAAACAAGATTCGAATGTTTTATAATTTTTGGATTTCATAGTTTTCTCCAGACAAAATGACAACTTTAAAATTCGATGATGTTGTATAAAATTCGTACTTTTTGTTTTTATTTACCAGTTTTTTAGTGAAAATAAATTTTTTTTTGGTGAAAGTTTCGACTAAAGAAGAAATGATAAAATTTCACATTAATAAATTCTTAATTTTCTTCAGTTTTCCTTAGTTAATATATTCTCACTTTTATGTAGAAATGAATATAGTTAACAGATTTTTGGATATATTATTTTATGTATACAAGTTAGAAAATATATTATTTTAAAAAATTGTAAAAGTAACAAAGGAACTATTTTCGTAAAAATAATTTTTTCTTCACAAATATTTATTCTGCATATAAAAGCAAACATTTGCCCCCTTTGGAATTTTGTTCAATAATGCATATATTGCAAGATTTTCAGGATTGAAAGAAAGTTTTTTTCTTTGTCAAAGAAATGTCACAAATTTAAAACTACTCAATGAAAAATGTTCCCTTGGGCTCATTAAAAAAATCCAAATACGCATATATTTTATTTTGATTTTTTTATATTTCAAAGTTACTTTAACAATTAAAAGCGTTTTATTGAGAGTAAAAAAAGCGGAAAAGGAAAATGATTATTTTATTTTTACCATGAAAAACTCATTTTTAAATTTTTTAGCAAAGCCAGTGACATTTGAAAGATAATAACTCAAAATTTAAAACTACGTTGATTTTGTTTAGATACATGCATTTTGGGCAGAGGCATATAACTTTTTATTTCGACAAATTTTTAAGTGCAAAAAAGTTAATAAAGTAAGAATTTCATTACGGTAATTATTATTATTTTTGTTGTTGTCAATTCACGTATGTTTGTTTTGGTGCTTCCAACTCAATTACGATAATAAGGCGCTCGATCTTTGCACTTCCCCCAGTTTTGTGTATACAAATTTTAAAATTAAACGTCAATGCATCGACCGCTGTAATTTGGTGATTGTGAATTCTCCTTTGTTAAAGCTCTTTCAGCAGTCACGAAGAAATTCTGTCAAACCAACAAGAGTTAGAGTATTTTCCAAATTTTAATTGAATGTTTTTTTTAAGTTTTTGAAATTTTTTAATGTTTCTGCAATTTTGAAAGCTTTGGGATTAGAATTATCAATTGAATATAGCTTAGCATTTTCATTATTCATTTTTCTAAAATAAATTTTAAATATCTATTACTATTTAAGACATCCAATTTAATATTTTTCCACTTAAAATTTTGTTAAAATAAATATATCTAAAGTAGAATACTTTCAACATGAAATTGTGCAAAAGTAAAGGTTCCAATCCAGAATTTCGCAGTTTTAAATCTTTAAATTCCCATTTTAAATTACTAAAATTTAGCATTACCCTATCTAAATCATTGCGTTTCTGAAATTTGGAAATGTCAAGAGAAATTTGCAAGTGAAAATGATGTACATAATACTCGTAAGTACGCTATTTCGTCTTTGTTTACAGAACTGATAACGCTAAATTGTATAGTATGTGCGCGTTTAACCTAAAGTGAATTCCTTGAAACGTAATTAATCATGGATTCGAGAAAAACAAATAGATTTTGGCATTCTGCCGTGATCGTAAATTCTGAAAATTATTGCGACGCAGATGATTTAAACAATCTAGATTTATGAACCACACGTAGTTAGTAATCATAAATTTTCTACAGCCACACCGATTTCCTAACTTCTTAAGGAATTATGATCTATATAAGAGCGCATAGCTTCTAAAATATTTATCATTTATCAACATTTCTAGAAAAAAGTGATTCTTCTAGTTAACGAAAATGGAGTTCTTTTTCGCTGCTCTGCTGCTTACCTCTGCGATCTTTGTTCGTAAGTATCATTATATCTAGAGCGTCAGACAATTTTTTCATTAAATTGCCAATACAGTAAGAACTTTTTCAAAATTTCATCATTTATAATTAAGCAATTATTGGGATTGTCACAAATTTCACACTACAATTTTTAATCGACTTTTCACGTTTTGAGACCACCTGGATGTCGTCTTCCTTTTTCTGCGTTTGCCGAAGAATTGATCTAATGACTGCATTCATAACGTTTTTAAAATCAACCGAATATGAAAATTGTAAGCCAAACAACACACGATAATATCAAAAATTTACTTTGTGGTCAAACTATATAAAATACAAAAAAATGAACATAACAAAATTGTGATCTTCGAAAGATCTACAAACTGGTTTATAATCCATTTTTGATAGGACGCGCACTTATTGTTTTATTCGTGACAAATAAAATTAAAAATTCAAAAATTTAATTTTTGAAAAACTTCACAAACTATTTATAAAAATTAGTCAACAAAAATTGCGCAACTAAAACATATTTACACATTTACACATTGACGTATTTGTTATAAATCACGTTTTGTTACAACGCGTAGTTCGCGTTTTAATAATGAAGAATTTCAATAAAAATAAAAATGCAAAAATTTGGGAAGTAACTTTCGAAGCAAACGACGCAAAGTGTGAAAAAAGTCTGTAAGACCAATCATAGCTTTTGAAATGTCCTATGAAATTTCTTTTAACTATTTTTCAATAGCGCTTGTCATTTGGTTTTATTCATCGAAAATATTACGCCTTAAAAACGAAAATTCAAATTT
This sequence comes from Belonocnema kinseyi, assembly GCF_010883055.1. Lineage (NCBI taxonomy): Eukaryota > Metazoa > Arthropoda > Insecta > Hymenoptera > Cynipidae > Belonocnema > Belonocnema kinseyi. Next base: position 5,468,065 of record NC_046663.1, on the reverse strand, counting down.
CGAACCAAACGGCTTAAGATGAGAAAAAAATTTCAACAAGGAAGTGCAGCTTCCAAAAACTATTACAAGATTCATTTGAACCATTTTTTGATAGGACCTTTAACTGATTTAGTTAAAACCGCCTTGAAAAATCCTGAGATTTATTTTCGTGATGAAAACAGAAAGGGTCCAGACATGTGTCCTTTTTTTTGCAAGGGAACGTGAAAAATGTGCTATCACACTTGGTCTTTTCCTGGCTATCTGGGCTTCTTATTAGACCTGCCCAGCTACGATGTTAGCTTGAAAGTTCAACAGGCTTTCTCAACGAGGCTGCCTCTCTGAATGCCAAACAACTCCTTGTACCCAAACAATAGACTCTCCGTGGCTTGTCTCCCTTTGCAGTGCAGAGGTAGCACTGCGGTGTGCTTTCGCATGTTGCAGCTTTCTCCCCCTCTTTTCCGCATCGCCAGCATGATGTTATTCCTATTTGGACACTCGCATTTCGCTGCCACGTGGCCAAAGCCTAGGCAGCGGGAGCATCTCGTGACATCCATCCTTTTACTTACCCGGCACTTTTACTTACCCACCTCACCTTCAGGTGTCCTGAACGCACCAACCTTGCAGCCAGTTTCTCTAATAGCTCCATGAAAGCCTTTAGATTGCCTCTAAAGGGCCTTTCCTGAAGGTGACAATCACATCTCCGACAGCTTAATTTACAAAGTGGCGTCTCGCGGCCGCTACGACCTCTTCGGAGTCTGCTATTGTGTCGAGGTCCAAGCTCTCGACTTAGATGCGGGAGACGAGCTAGCGGACACTAGCCCCTTCGCCGAGTGCCTCCTTGATGGCAGCCAAGAACTCCGCTCTACCCTTCGTTGTAGGCCCCAGTTCCACCAGGACCTCGCCTTTTCTTGTTTGTCCTGACTTTGACGCCAAGGGCGTTAGGCTTTACCCTCTTCTTGAGTTTCTTTAGAACCTCGGCATAGCTCAGATTCTCGGCCAGTTTGATAAGAACCGCCTCGGGTCGAGGTCTTCCCCACATCTTCCTCTGCTTCCTGGTGTCGCTGAATACACGTTCCTCTTTTCTTTTGACGTTCTTCGGATCCGAGGTCGCAGGCACTGAAGCCTTGCGGGTTCTCGGCTTGTTACGTCTTTGCTTGCAGGTACCAGCCTCCACGGGACTCAGGGTGGTCTCTCTCTCTCTCGCTTCCTATCGCGAGGAGTGGAATCCACTACGGCTTTGTCTGTTTGCGTGCCCCTTTTGTTTGTCCTCTTCTTCGTCTTCTACTTTCGGGTCATGGCCCTCATTCTGGCCGTTTGTCCAACATTTTCTATCAAATCCCTATAAAGCCCTCCGTTCGTCATAGTGTGATCGCGCAGATCCTCTATCAAACGCTCTGCTCGTGTCAGTCCTTCTCTAATTGGGAGCCACATATTACTCTTCTCCTTGATGAAATTCACCATTTCCTTTATGGTGTAATGCAACTTTTCGAAAAGAGATGATATGTCTCGATAAGTTTCACATCCATTTCTGCTATGTCCCTCTTATTCGCCGATACTTATCTAATATCATCCTCTTCATTGACGCCCAATGGGCCTCCTAACTCCTCGCAGATACTCCTGTCAAAGTATGTTTAGTTCCCCCAAAAATCCTTGGATCCGGCACTGACCATCGGGGCTAGAACCCGAACGAAATCAGTGGGGAGATTTCTAAACCCTTGGGGTATGTTGTTTTTAACATACTTGATCATGACTGGTTTGCATTCGGGGTTCCTTCCCCGAATGGTTTTTGTCCACCCCGGGTATTTGATTTCCACGGTACCGCCCATAACTGGAAGGCGTTCCCCTATCCGTAATCTAGTGAGGCGCCCGATGGGGAACCAGCAACCCCACATGGGAGCAACACGGGAGACACAGGGTATCCTTAGCTATATTTCATTTTTTTATTACATTTTCTACTCGAACAATGTAACATATCTTAACATTGATTGTTTTTTTTTTTTTTTATTATTTGATCATTTGACTTGGCTCATATCTATACACGTAATTTAAAACAAATGTTTTAAAAAACGGAAACTCGAAATTCGGGCGAATCGAGTCAAAGTCGATCTTTTAGTGACGGATCTGGCACGGGTTTATTTTTGAGCTTTATTGAAACGAATCTCATGGAAATTTTGTTAACATTGGAAAAAGCTTGAAAAATATTCGAGCTCGTCTCAACTCGAAGTAAGAGCTTTGTGCGTTATTTTAAGCCGCTAACATTTGAAAAAAATAAACAATAATCCACTGTTATCTTATTTCTAATTATAGAGCTATCTTCATCAAAAGATTTTATACCTGATGATATTGACCAGCAAATTGGCCCTTGTTATATTGGTTCTGGTTTTTGTGGTGATAAATCTAAACCTAAGCTGGAAAAAGTGACAGATGCGAAAGAATTTCGTCAGCTTTAAAAAGCTAAAGAAGCTGAATAGAAAAGGGAACATGAATGGCAGGATAAAACTAACTCCGCAAAATCAATGAATCTGAAACATTTGATAAACCATTTATACCTTAATCAGGAGAACAAGATGAAACAAATCTAATCACACAAGCTGGCAAATCTGGAAATGACTGGATTCAAACTGGATAAGACTTAACGTTCGGAAAATTCTGAATTTCCAACTCGTGCGTGTCACGTAACATTTTTTAAAAAATAAAAACATTCTTGAATAATTCCTTTGATTTTATTTTAATTTCAATCCATTTCGTTTAACAATATATGTTACATACATACATGCTAAGTTCAACTGACTGAAGACAATTTTCAAAAGAATTTTTTTATAACTGCTATCATTAAAATAATGCAATTTTATCTACAACTACGTCTGTTTATTTTGAAAAGCTTTATAATTAAGTGTGGCCCTGAATGGATTAACTGGTTGGGTGGTTTTGTGTTGCAATTTTGTGGCACCAGTAGAGACGAGATAAGTACGCAATACTTGCGTCCATAAATTCAAAATAAATTCATAGAATTTAAGAAATTTAAGTAATACGCAGAATTCAACGAAATCACGGGATTCAACAAATTCATGAAATTCACGAGATATGCGGAATTCACAAGATTCGCGTAATTCAAAGAAATTGTGTAAATAATGGAAAATTCTTATTCAAGAAATTTCCGGAACTCTTTTGAGAAATTAATTGAATTCATGGAATTGACGGAATTTAAGGAATTAATTTGTTTTATGGAATTCACGGAATTTACGGAATTCAAGAAATTGAAGTAATGTATTAAATTCATCGAATCCCAAAAATTCAAGGAATTAATCTAATTCTCAAAATTTATGAAAATTAAGGTATTTACGGGCTTCAAGGACTTTATGGAATTCCAAGTATTCAAGTTCTTCAAGGAATTCGCGAAAATCATATAACGGAAGGGATTCGCGAAATTCTCCATATTTATGGAATGTGCGAAATTCATTGATTCCACGGAATTCAAGAAATTCAAGGAATTCACAGAATTCAACAACTTCATGCGATTCGTTTAATTTAAGGAATGAAAAGAATTCATGAAATCCAAACAGTTTTTTATTTAAAGTGAGAATCCGTCATCAGTTTTAAGACATACTTTGTTTATTCGTGAAAAACATTAAGATTTTACTATATTTTCCCTAACCCTAAATCAATAGGTATTTGTATTTGTAGTAAAGCGCATTAACTTTTAGCAATAGCCCTTTTCAATTTTTTTTTAATCTGTTATTTTTTTAAGCGCCATTTTTCAAATGAAAACATTCAAAATGTATATTTTTAAATTGAAGTTTGAACAAATTAAAAGTTGACCCTCTGAACATCAAATCCTGTAAAAGAAGAAACATCGTATTAAAAAAAAAACTATAAATTTTGATACATTTTGAGCAAAAAATTATAGGTTCCAAAATGAAAGTTAGACTTTTAGTGTGGCACTAGCAAAACATACCATCAAGTAGTCGGAACTTAACGTTTTGAAACTCTCTATTTATAGAGTTCAGAATATGAAGACTGCAACAGAGATCTAAACTTAAAATTAAAATTATTTATATAGTGTCAGTAAATACTGAAAACTTGTAAAATGAATATATTTTGCAAAGAAAATATCTGAAGATCGGAAAGAGAATAGCAGCATTACCTGCAAGCTGTCAAAATAGGATAAACGTTTTTGTATATTATATATATACATGTATAAAGGGTATGCAAACAGTCTAGAAACACCTAAATAACTGTCCAGATAAAACTTATTCAGACGGGCCATAGGTCAGGGGTGCCTTTTCAGGTCTGCTGAAGGCAGATTGAAGTCAATTGAAAAGAAAAATATCATACCTTTACAATCACTTTGTCATCTAAATCCGGATCAACGGCAGGTAATACTGAAAAAATCTTATGCAAAGCTCATAAATTGTATTTGTGACTGTGAATTGAATATCCTACTGGAAAGTGTTTCTCTAAAGATCGCCAGAAGCTAATATTAAAAAAAACATAGAAGGACACTAGAAAAGCCAGCACAAACTCGTGGCACCTAGAAAAGCAAGAAAATATTTATCGTTCCAAAAGATGGATTTTTTCAGCTTCTACTTGGAATAGTCATTGGCGGTTTTCTTTCCAATATGTTTTTATTTTTCCTTGCAGAATTTTCCAGTAACGGGGAGCATGCAAGAAAAATGTTGCTTATCCCAGGAGAGAAATTAAACAGAATTCATTGACAAATCCAAGTGGTAATAAAAAGTGATAATAATCCTGAAATAATCCTGATGAAAGCCTCAGTGGCTCACTTGGTTAGACACTCGGACTTCACCTCAGAGGTCCGGGGTTCGATACCTGAGCCGGTAACTCTAGACATTTTTCAATGTTCCTTTACTGCCTTGACTGCAACCCAGTCCGTCAATGATGGGGTAAAAACCAAGCTTTGTCCAATATGTCTGGGCAAACTGCTCTCATCAGATCACTTAATTGCATTATAAAATGCGTCCGCGACTGATGATATATACCGGGACAGCCCCGTGCAAAATGATCAAATAAAAATCCAACTCTAATCAAATATGCCTTCGACATATTGGGCAGTATAAGCCTGTGACAACATTTCAACACAGAAATGTTTTTATATGTCAAATAATATAAGTCAAATATCGCGATAGGGCTTGAGCTCTCCTCTCATGATTTTGACGGCAATTTTGGCGGTAGCATTGCTATTGATACGGTTTCCCATGCCAAGTAGGCTGATAACAAAGAGGAGAGGGACTAAGTAGAACATCAGAACCCATCAATAAAAAATGGAGAATATATTAAAGATTTTGAAACGCTTTTCGCTTCCCGAGGATCGCCGGGGCACCCCTGGAGCCACAGCTTGGGGCTACAGCATGCAACCGGTGGCGATGGTGAGCTGCGAGATGATCAGGTAGATCTCACTAATCAAACAGCTGGCCAGCAAGAACATCTGCGACAAACGGTAAGCAGTGGAACATCAACTGTGCCTGCTGAGGATGCTTTGGCTAGCGCTAGCTATTTGCAGCCAACCACCTCGACAGAAATACCGTGGGAGACCATCAATTGGGATATCACAATGAAAGAGGAATTGGTTCGTATCTATTATGAAAGTGCGAAGTTTGAAACGAACATAGAAAAAGGATACAATTTAAGAACAAAATTTGCTGCAAAGTATCCTAATACACAAAAAGTCGTACTAAGAGATCTTATCGCTGAGGTGAAAGACATCAGGACTAATCTACATGTTACAAAAGACCAAGCAATGGAGATTAAACAATAGGTTGATTTAGCGTGGAAAAACGACGACAATGAACATCAGTTAGAGAAAGCCGCGTGAAACGGTCAAGCAGCAGCAATTTCTGTTCTTCCTCAACCTATTGATGAGCCAAAACCACTACATCCTCCAGAGGTGGATGACCTTATACAACCAGAGGCAAAAGCAGAGGTTCAGCAACCAAAAAAGCGACGAAAATGGACATACCATATGAATAGAGATGTTATGCGCCTTTATTTTTTGGCAGAAAAATGTGGGCAAAGTGTGAGGAGAGAGCATCATAAACTCTTCTTACTTAAATACCCAGAGCTAGCCGCAAAACTAAATGAGCAGAATCTGGCAGATTCTGCCAGATTCTCTGTGGACAACGAAGACTTGATTTATGATGAAGGCATAGGTGCTAAGGATAATGAACATCATGCACCGGATCCATTAGAACCACATCCGGATATTACTAACGATGATGTGGATAGGGAAATCTCAGAAGAAAGGAAAGGAATTTTGCTCACGCTTTACTAGAGTGCAGCTGTGGCAACCGTTAGAACGTTGGGCCGGAAAACTAGGCCTTCAAATGCAGTTTTTGTCTCAGAAAGGGATTGAGATCCACCATGGAAGATCAGTTTGGCTATGGATGTCAGCAAAGTAAGGTGCAAATTGGGTCGATTAACTCAATATAAAACAGGAAATAGAACCAGAAAGCTGATGAAGCATGTTAGTAGAATCATCTACCCTCGGCACATCGAGACATTAACACCAGCAATATTGGATGAAATTTTAGGCTCTCAACGACAAAGACTTGATGTTCTTACTGCCAGACTGCGCCGGTACAAGAAAAGTAATGAAAGAAGTTAACAAAACTAAAAATTTCAGACAGATGAAAGAAGGTTCTATCATGAACTGAGATTAAAGCCAAATAACCACCAAGGCACCGAAGTCCCTCAGTTGGAAGATATGACTAACTACTGGTCGGGTGTTTGGGGAAAAATGAACAGATGCAATTTGGACACTGCGTGGTTCAAACTGGAGAAAGCAAGGGCAAGCAATAGCCCAGAAATGCATCTGACAAACATCACAACTTTGAATGTTTCAGCGGTCTTGAAAAGGGCAAGTAATTGGAAAGCTCCATGTCCGGACATGGTGCACAACTTCAGGTACAAGTACCCGAAGAGTGTGCATCTTGTGTTGGCAAGGTGTTTTCAGAAGATCATTGAACACCCAGATCTGATGCCAGGTTTTATGCTCCAAGGAACTACCAACATAATACCAAAAAAACTAGAAGCTCAAAATCCATCTGACTTTCGACCGATAGCCTGTCTTCCAGCAATTCATAAATATCTTATAGCTATCATTGCAGATAAGGTATATATCTCATTGGTTTTTTTAAGTCATGCGATGAGGTTCTGGGGTACAAGAATCAAGTATTTTGATCATAGAAAACTAAAGATAACTAAATCAATTCGCTTAACGACTAGTATATTTTAAGGAGACACCTTTAGTGTACTATGGTTCTGTTTAGCATCGAACCCATTAAGCAAAACACTCAACAGTACATGGATGACCTGAAGCTGTACGCTAGTTCAGCCTAGAAACCTTAGCAAGTAATCGATGTCACTAAGCAGTTTTCTAATGATATTCACAGGTTGTTCGGACTAGACAAACGCAGACCAGTTCATTTAATCATAGAGAAATTGGGGACCGCAGAGTTTGAGGACGAGTTCGAAAATTATAGCAAGGCAATGGCAGCGGGCTTATCATATAAATACCTAGGTTTTCTTGAATCTAAGGGTGTTCAGCATACGATAGTTAAGACAAACCTCAGGACTGCCTTCACTACGAGACTCAGATTGATTATGAAAAATTTTCTCAACTCGCAAACAAAATCAGAACAATCAGCACAGGACAGTCATCCCTGTCCTCGCTGACTCGTTGCGGCTTATAAAATGGCCTAACACCGACTCTATAGAATTAAACAATATTTTCCGCGTAGAAATGACGAAGCACAGAATACACTAAAAAAACTTAGCTACCCGGGTGCACCGGTTCGCGCAGCAGATAGTGTAGCACATATTCTTTGAGAACTTTTTAAGAATTTAAATTGTGTCAATTGCCAAAATAACTAACACTAGTGAGTCGACGATCCGGATGAATCTAGTCGCGCACTAGGTAGCTTAGCACGTATTCTACAAATTTTTTTAAAAAATTTAAATTGTTCAAACAGCAAAAATTACTAAAAATTGTGATCCGACGATCCGGGTGTACCAGATCGAGCATCACGTAGTATAATGCGTATTATACAAGAAATTTTAAAAAATTTAAATTTCATCAATAATGAAAACAATTCTAAATGGTGAGTCGACAACTCGGGTGCACCAGGTCGCGCCCCAGGTATCTTAGCAGGTATTCTACGAGAACTTTTTCAAAATTTAGATTGTTTCAACAGCCAAAATTACTAAAAGTGCTCCATCTGATGTAACCGGATCGTCGACTCACAATTTCTAGTAATTTTGGCTGTTGGAACAATCTAAATTCTGAAAGAGTTCTCGTAGAATACATGCTAAACTACCTGTAGCGCGATTTAGTGCACTCGGATCGTCGACTCACAATTTTTAGTTATTTTTGCTGTTGAAACAAATTAAAATTTGGAAAAATGTCTCATAGAATACGCGCTAAGATACCTGGGGCGCGACCTAGTGCACCCGGTTCATCGACTGACCATTTGGTACTGTTTTCATTATTTACAAAATTTAAATTCTCTAAAAGTTCTGGTAGAGCACGTATTAAACTACCTGGTGCTCGACCCGATGCATTCGGATCGTCGGCTCACAATTTTAAGTAATTTTGGTTGTTGGTAATATCCTTGTACACGATCTTCGTCTTACAAATGCTCTAATACATATATTTGAATGCTGGACGATGACTTCGCGATTTACAACACTTACAATACATGTATTGCAAATTCGTCATTCCAATACCATGTTTGAAATTTTACATTACGCATGTATTGCAGAATTCTGGTAGATGTGTGGTAGAACTCCAAACATTGTTAAAAGTGTACGTAAGGGTTGATGTAATGTTTTTTGGTTATTTAAAGGCTTTTACGACACCGATGTTGGGATAAAAGGAGTAGAAGCTCACTTAAGCGCTACATTTAAATTCATTTTTAATTTATGATTACTACAATTCTCCTGCAAATGTTAAGGGGCTGATTCAGAACTCATTCGAAAGATCATGTGATCCTGATGAGATAAATAGAAAGAAAGCTATATTAAATAACAATTTTTTCGTCTAAAATGTGAAAAATGATAACATTAGCTTTTTCCTGTTAGAGTTTTATTAACTGTTGGGTAATAACAGTTTATAAGAAGGGATTCTATATATGAAGAAACCATTTAAGCATGTAAAAAACATCATAAAAGTGTTTTTTCAAATGTCAGAAAACTGAATATACCACTTTTATAAAATGCCTCAGTAAAGTGTTTTCATATTCCAATAGATTCAATGGACACAAGAAAATAGGACAATCAGAAAGAGATATTTTCAAATTTTATATTGAATAATGCAAAAACAAGAGAAGTACAAGTGACTCTTTGGGAAAACGATTTCAAACATGTGAAAGCTTATGTGGACCTGATGTTGTAAGAAATAGAATCAATTTGGATATATCTAGTCTTGAATATCACTTTAGTTAATTTTGATCTAAAATGGGAAAGTTTATTTAATTCACAAAAATAAAGAATTTCAAACATTTTTTTACCCTAATAGACACAATCGCACACATTGCTTAAAGTAAAACTTTTAACATTAAAGCATTCGGAGGTATTATTGTAGTGTTTTAATGCTAGTATCACTCCCACCGCGACTTTTCTAATTTAATTTTTAATTCTGATGACCAAATTTTCGATCTCTAGTTTTTAACGGATCTTTAAGTTGCGGCTACACAAACTTTGAAAGAATTTGCCCAATCGAGTCAGCCGTTCATCATAGTTTGGAAACATTTTTTTTTATGTTTTAGATATTTTTCCACATTTTATATTACGTAACAAAAACAAATTATAACATAATCCAAATGACATTTTTAATTTCCATACAAATTTTAAAATGTTATATTCTTTTCAACGTTTCCTAATTTTTCAAAAAGGAAGTGAGGCTAGTCCAATCCCTTCTCGAACTTATCCAGTTTCTTGGCACGACTAGACATATTCTTTTAAAAAATAGAAAAAAAATTTTTTTGTAGATTAATGAATTTAAATAGGAACTTTCACTCAATGTCAAATATTTTTAAAAACTATCTCGATCTACACTTAGTGGTTGTTATTACCACATGCGTGTTGCCACTAAGCTATCTCTAGTAGCTTAGTGGTAAGAGCACCCAAACGACATTCGCTAGATCTCTGCTTGGATTCCCAGTGGAGCGAAGGAGAAGATCTTCTGTGAGAAAAAATTTAATTAAAATAATGGTAAATTCATAGCCTCTTAGGTGTTAAAATACGTTGAAGAATTTCTGTTATTTAATGAGTCAGCTTAGATCGACAGTGTTTATTTTAATTTTCAATGTCGGTAAGAAATATCTCCTCTGATCAGTTGTATTTGATAAATACGCTATGTTGTCTTTGTTTACACAACTGATAATCCTAAATTTGATATTATGTGCGTGTTTAAGCTAAACGCAATTATTTCACGCATCATTAACTATGGTTTCGAGAAAAACAAATAAATGTTGGCGTTCTACCTTAATTATAATTTCAGAAAATTATTGCGTCGCAGATGATGTAAGCAATGTAGATTTATAAATTATGCGCAGTTTATAATCATAAATTTTCTTCTGCTACACTAATTTTCTTACTTCTTAAAGAATTATGGGCTATATAAGAGTGTATAGCCTTTAAAAAATTTATCAGTTATCAACGTTTACAGGAAACAGTGATTCTTCTAGTGAAAGGAAATGAAGTTCTTTTTCGCTGCTCTACTCCTTACCTCTGCTATCTTTATTCGTAAATATCATTATTTTTTAATCATCAAACCATATTTCGTAAAATTTCTAATATAGTAGGAACCTTTGGAATTTATCTGGCTGTTATTCAGGCCCTTTTTAACCTTATTTTTTTTTAAATAATTTCTAATTTATGAACAATTCGCGCCTGCAAAATAATCTAAAAGTTCAATAATGATTTAATTATCTAGAACACAGTAAATCTCCGAGATATTATTTATAATAAGTTCGATGAAAACCCTGCCAAAATTAATAAATAATATCTCGGGGATTTACTGTGAAGTTACTATAATTTAAGGAGTACACATATTTAGGTGAATTATAAGATAATATTAGTTGTAAAATTTCGTTAAATACTTATTATTTAAATAATACGCAACTTTTAGCTTAAAAATATGAATATACTTATACAAAAATAATAGTAACTTTAAAATAAGTACACATTTTTT
>NC_046663.1:5442022-5456777 GCF_010883055.1 Belonocnema kinseyi | reverse complement strand
TAATATTTATAATTTATGATAGAGCGAATATTAGAATTTTTAGAAACTTTACACTAAAATTTTCAATTGATCTCTGCATTTTTAGACCCTCTGGAGCAGAAAGTCAAGTTTTAGCAATGGCGTATGTCTGTCTGTCCGCCCGTAAACGCGATAAATCTCGAAAAAATTAACAGATCAAATCGAGCCTTGGCACACTTTTATAGAGTCCTAAAAGAAATAATAGGTTCGTTAAACAGACATTTTGGATTTAAGTTAAAAAAAGAGCATTAAAAAAATGTTGGAGGCATTTTTTCTTCAAGATTTAATATTTTCATGTACGTCCATTTGTTGTACCTAGAAAGCCCAATAATTTATCAAATTACTGTTTTTATTATAATCAAAATATAATTTTTAAAGGTATAGTAGCACTCATAAAAATTAAGAAATCAACTGACAATCCACATTTTAAGCTGCACAGCGCATGCTCTAATCAAAAAAGCACTTTCTGACTGTATTATACAAGATAAAAAAAATATGTAGAAACGAATATTTTGATCCACGAAATATCTACAATTTTTTTAATAATCACTTCTTGATAGCATGCGCAGTTTTTGTTTTATTCATGAAAAATACCATTTAAAATAAAAAAAACTATATTTTGTGAAAATCGACACAAGCTATGAATAAAAATTAGTAAACAAAAATTTTGCACCTAAAACACATTGACGGATTTATTATAAATCACTTTTTTACGACGCGTAGTTTTGCTTTTAATAATAAAAAATGGCAGCAAAAATGAAAATGCAACAATTTGTGGAAAAACGACATTATGTACGAAAAAAAATTGATAGACAAAAGTTGTTCAACCATAAAGGAGATACAAATTTTTTATAATTTATTACATTCTCATTATTTACGATTTGGGAAAGTAATAGAATTGTCCGAAATTTGACGCTACAAAATCCAAATTTCAAACCAAGTGACGCAAAATACAGAAAAATGTATCTGTGAGCAATCATAGCTCTTAAAAAGTCCTAAGAAATTTCTTTTAATCACTTTTAAATAGGGCTTGTTATTTTGGTTTTATTCATGGAAAGTACTATACAGAAAATCCATCATTCAAATTTCGAACCAAATGGTGTGAGATATGGACAAAATTTTCACAGGGAAGTGTGGCTTTCAAAAACTATAACAAAATTCATTAAATCCATCTTTTGATAGAACCTTTAACTGATTTATTTAAACCCTTTTTCAAATATCGTATGATTTATTTTTGTGTTGAAAACAGAAAGGGTCCAGACATATGTCCTTAGCTATATTGCATTTTTTTACCTAAACCATCGAATATATTTCATGATTGTTGGATTACTTATTTATTTAATTTCTTAAATTATTAAATCATTTAATTTGGATCATATTTAAAAAGAGTAGGAAGAAACGCGAAACTAGAATTTCGAGGAAATAGAGTCGAGCTCGATCTGTTCATGATGCATCTGGTGCGGGTTTATTTTCAAGTTCCGTGAAACTGAATCTCATAAAAACTTTGTGTACATGGAATAAAAATTGAAAAATATCTGGACTCGTCCCTACTCGAAATTACAAGTCTTGTGCAGAATTTAAACCCATAATATTAAAAATAAAACTGGACATCAATCAGCTATTCTCTGATTTCTTGTTCTAGAGCTATCTTCGTCGGAAGATTTCATACCTGGTGATATTAACCAGCGAATTGGCCCTTGTTATATTGGTTCTGGTTTTTGTGGTGATGAATCTAGGAATGAGCTGGGAAAATTGTCAGATCTTAAAAATCTTCGTCAGCTTAAAAAAGCCAGAGAAGCTGCGAAGAAAAGGGAAAATGAATGGCAGGAACAGCTTCATAAAAAAAACTGATGATACTAAGAAATCTGAATAGGATAAAATATTTTGAAATGGTGAAAAATCCGGACAAAGGTGAATGTAGCAGTAGTTCAAGGACTAAACCAAGCTAAAACTAACGGACTCCGCAACATCAATAAATCTGAGATACTTGGTAATCATTTCTACCTCAATCAGGAGAACAAGCTAAAGCTAATCTAATCACATAATCTGGCAAATATGTACATGACTGAATTTGAATACGGTCAAACTTATTCGAAAAATTCTGAATTGTTAACTTTTTCATTTCATGTAACATTTTTTCAAAATTAATACATTTTTTAATACTTCCTTTTATATTATTTTCTCTTCAGTCAATTTTGTTTATCAAAATATTTTATATACATACATGCTAATTTTAAATTACTGCAGAAAAATTGTTAACGAATTTTATTTTATAACTGCTGTCATTAAAATAATAAAATTGTATCAATATCGAATTATTTTTATTTTAAAAACGTATAGAATTTACATTGACCCTGAATGTATTTACCAGTTTTGTGGTTCTGCTAGGAAGGTTTGTAACGTCAGTAGCCACGAGATAAGTACGCAGATTTATTTATGATTATTATTACTGATCATAATGATTTTTGTTTACTATCGAAACAATTATAATATTATAGATGATTTTAGATTTAAGTTTAAAAAATGCATTTTGATAATCAGGTGTTAACTAGACAGAAAAAGAGTACATGCTCAGAAAGTTGTTGAAACTTGATAAAGACAGGAAATGAAAAGGATTTATGCTCTGATTGGGAATTTTTTTAATCATTGGAAGATTGATCTATTGAATGACATCAAATTTTTACTACCTACCACATTAAATTATGCAACTTAAACAAATTTTTTTTCAAAATCTAATAATTCCAACTCATTTTTATTTCCACTCGTATACTACAGTCGTTATCTCATAGATTATACCAAGGCTGCACTTCTAAAATATTTATTTTGTATACGCCAGTTTGAAAGATAATAATGTTGTTATTGAATTCCTTAAACTGATTTTGACATTAATTTTAACCTATGAGTACTTTAGAAGCTGAATTGTTGAAAAAAAGTACATTTTAGTTTTTTGCACCTGATATTTCTTACTTCTTTTTTTATGTATCGGTATCCCTTTTAATGAATACTCTTTACATTGTTTGTGAAAAGAGGGGATTTTTCAGTCTATAGAATTCGCAATTTCATAGAAAAATAAAAAATAAATGATTTTTTCCTTTAAATGTTTGAAGCATATTCCAAAATACATTCCTTTAGAGTAAAATAGAATAAAAAAGTCATTTTTCCGATTTAATTTAAAATATCAGGAGGTGAGACCTTACCATTTTTATAAACTTGACCAGATTTGTTGTTTTAAATCTGCAATTATCAAAAGATTCAAAACTCTGACCCTACCGGTTTTTTTCTTTAAAAAAAAAATATTGTAAACTTCTATTTATTCTCTTTTATGTTTTAGTTCAACATATTTTTCATTGTCTTGCAAAATGCAACATTAATAATACAAAAAAGCAGTTAAGTATTTTCTTGAAAGGTATATATACATTTTGGAAGCCAGTCTTTTATTAATGAAACAGCACTAAATTAATTCATTATATATTTTCACTAAAACAATTTGCCACCTGTTATTTTGCTTTCTTTTGTTATTATTTTAAAATTTATTGGAAAAATTTCGAGGTAAATTCAAAAAAATTCAAGGTTAATTTAAGAATATTTAAAGAATTTAAATCAATTCATTCCTCATTCATCAAACTACATAATTTAGTGTTCAAGAACAATTTTCTTGAAGGCCATGTGATGAGTGGGTCACGTGACCAGATTCCTAACTTTTCGCCACTTTTTTCATTACCCAACTTATATTCAGACGAAGCGCCACATCGAGTCCTAAATTTGTATAATTATGAAAACATTTTTTTTTGTAAATAATTTTTTTTTTTTTTGCTTTTCTCATTATTATTAAAGTTTAGCACCAGACCCACCTTTCTTAGTTCTTCTTATTTATTATCCCAAATTTTCAACTCGATGTGGCGCTTCGTGTGAACATAAGTTGAGGAATAAGAAAGGTGGCGGTAAGGTAGGAATCTGGTCACATGACCCACTCGTCACACGGCCTACATTTAGCAATTTCAAATAAATGGTGTAAAATGGAATTTTTAACTAAGAAATGTCATTATTTAAACAATTATTGTAATCTGTAAACCATAAAACTATAAGTGTAAAATTGAAAGTATATTTGAACGACTTTTTAATTTCATTTTTCTTTATTACAATTTCTTAGTCTTGAATTCTTATTTTAAGTTTTTTAGATGACGTAATTTCTTCTATGACATAATACACCAAAGCTCAGAACAAAACCTGTTGGGCAAGAATCTCTTGCCATACTATAAAAATAGTTTCAAACACAGAAAAAAATTATATTGAGATGCCTGAAGATGCGCAGATTATTTAGCGAGTCAAAAAGATAAAATTAATATAGTAAATTGTATTGTTATATAATACAACTTCACATTGAGCGGCGGAGATATTGTGTTTTTTTAATTTATGAAAATTTTCTTCCTATCAAATCAGGAACCATTGGTGTCAAACTATTCAATCGCGATGAACATTTTGGAAGCTATCTTAGTCTTGTAACAATTCAGAATGTAAATTTTTCAAATTTGTTGACATAGAGCTTTTGCTTTGGCTTTATGATTCTCTCACATCTAATCGGTTTTAATAATTTCAAAAAATGTCTTTCTTTATCTTACGGCAAAGTCTGCAGTCATCCGAGTTTTTAGAACGTATTAAATCCTGGAAACTGGATTCATAAAGGTAGAAAAGGGAAAGGAGTTTTGTATACAGTAAGACGACCCCGAGATACCTTTTGTTTAAAAGGCCAAAAAAGTCCCCTGATTAGAAATATCTTCATTATTTTCTCGAAATCCTTGTGAGTTTTCTATTAGGCAATTATTTTTTAAAATTTTATTATTCTTAAGAAAATGAAAACGTTATCTTAAAACACAGACATCGCTCTGCAGTTTTTTTCGAAAGCCTGATGCCTACTGCAAATTGATTCTTTTCGAGACTAATGGAATTCCTTTAAAGCTTAAAATTATGAAAAAAAATTCAATTCTGTCAAGAAGCATTCTTTCGACACAAGAAAAAATCCTTCTGAGCAATTCCTCTGATAGATTTCCCTGGAATCAAGCCGAACGGCCAATGGCAAAACCAAGGATTTCTGCTTAATATGGTTAAAATAATTAATAAGCTGTCGCTGTCTTTTCTCTCAAACATATAGAAAGTGGAATTTGGTAATCAAAAATTGGTCACAAGCATTAACAAGAAAAAATTTGTTATCAAACATTTTATTGCAACTTCTGTCGTTTCTTCAAGAACTGAATTTGCTAATTTCCAATTTTATTTTCAGGATTTAAACGTTGCACATACGGTCTACACATTAGCCTGACAATTTTTAACTTCTAAATTATATCCCTAACTTCAGTGACTTAGAATTTATCAATTGAATTTTCTAAGGCATTGCGTTCTACATCGTAATAATTTAGAACCAGATTCTCTCCAATCTCCTAGGGTCGAGAGTCTAGTCACAACAACATTCTCACGAAGCTTCGAATAATGAGAAGAGGGGGAAAGGTCAGCAGCGTTGTGTTAGATGGAAGTTCCTCGAACGAAATTATTGCTAAAGGAACTGTTTTAGTTTCAGCAAACGTCGACGGTAGATGAAAAATGTCAGTTTGAGCAACGTGCTCCAAGTTCCAGACCTTCGCGCGAAATTAATGTCTGTCGCGAAAATAACCAACAAAAATTATTAAGTAACATTTACCAAACATCTCGCGACTGTTATCTAGAACCACAGTGATATGAAGTTAATCGCTCATTGGGTCCAAGACTTGTATTTCGTGCGCGAGAACAATGAACATGAGTGCAAAATAATAAGTGAACCAACGATCGCTTCATCGAAATCCTACACAGAATTGGAAGTGTGGCATCGGCATATGGGCTACCTGAACGTGCAGGATCTTCAGAAAGGTGAGCGCGAAAAATCATTGTTCCGAATAAATCTCGGAAAAAGCGAAGACAAATTAGAATGTGAAATTTGTCTTAGTGGAAAAATGGTTAGAACTCCTTTTCCAAAGAAATCGGAAAGAAATACGGGCTTGCTGAAAATAATACATTCCGACCTTTGCTGTCCGATGCCCGTGGAATCGAACAACCAGGCGAAATACTTCGTCACATTCATTGACGATTACTCGCGCTGGTGCGAGGTACGATTTCTCAGGAAAAAGAGCGAGGCTTTCAAAGTGTGGATGGGCGAAGACCTTACGAAGTATGGAACGGAAGAACATGGAACGTCAGCTACTTCTAGGAGTTCGGATGTAATGTCGTAATCTTTGACAGATCTCCGGGATAGCATGGAGATTCCACATCCTGAAGTAAGAGAATTCGAAGTCGCGATATAGCCGAAGGCCAAAAAAAATCTTTACCGGAATGAGAGGAAGTAAAATCCGTCATGAAAAACGTCACTTAGGAACTTGTAGAGCTTTCGGATAATAGCGAAGTTATCGGCAGCTGTATGGTATTGAGAAATAAATACAACCCGGATGGAACTTTGGAAAGAAGAAAAGCGCGAATAGTAGCGCGAGATTTCGCTCAACGTGCGGGAATCCATTTCAACCAAACATTCGCCAAAGTAGCTCTTCTAGAATCCATTCGGTTTGTCTTCTGAAGAAATCCTTATACGGCCTTCGACAGGCTGGAAGGAGTTGGCACGTGAAATTAGACGAAGTTTTGAGAAAATTCGGAGCAACTTCGTCAAACGCAGACGCATGCGTGTACTATTTGAATCAAGGGGAAGCCGCATTATGGTTCGCTTTTTACGCAGACGACATCCTAGTCATTTCTCGCAATTTGATGCACAATCGCCATGCACCAGAGAAGATACGTGAAGGAGTTATTGGATCAATTTGGAATAGCTGAGTCAAAGCCGGTATCAACTCCCATGTATATCAACGTAAAACTGACGAAACCAGAAAATAAATCTACAACCGAGGAAAAGAAACTTCCATATCGTGAACTGGTAGGTGCTCTGATGTACCTATATGTGGCTACGGGGCCTGACATCACTCACGTCGGCCCAGACTGGCCTAACTGTTTGATGGACAGACGATCATATACAGGATATATATTTTCGCTGAGAAATGGAGAAATATCCTGGGATTCGTCGAAGCAGAGGACAGTAGATTTATCTTCCGCAGAGGCCGAATACATGGCTTTAGCAGAAGCTACCAAAGGAGCTATTCACCTCCGGGGATTTGTATCGAAATTTGGATTTGGCGAACTTGCCGATATTAGAATGTTCTACAATATTTGAGCTGAACGCCTAGCCGAAAATCCAACATTTAACGCTAGGAGCAAACACATTGACGTGAGATATTATTTTGTTGGTGATGCGCTGAGGAAAGAGCTTTTAAAGCTTGAACACGTTTTTACCAATGACATGATTGATGACGTTATGACGATAGGACTACCTGGACGATGAGAATGTAAACAATATTTTCTTTCTCTGAACCCAGAATTCATCACATCTTGTTAATTACAATCTATTTTTTATTTTTTACTCCAAAATCTTTATTAAGTATTAAGAAATTACTGTTAACGTATTTCCTAATCATTATTTATTATGAATATTAGGCTTGAATATTGATAATATTTAAATTTAGCTTGCGAACAGCATCTAATCGGGTTGCCGGCGCCATGCAAGCGCAATTTAAAAACATCCCAAAATTAAAAGCCCTGGCCATAGCGCACTCAACGGGCTCAGAAAGCCACTTCACCAGGACACAGGTCCTACTGAGATCGAACCTCATGGTTCGACGCTCCTTCTGACTTCGAATGGATAATTCTCAAACATCCTAAGATTTTTATTTCATATATGAAGGAAAAGTGTAGTATATAGTGAATTTAGTGTTTTAAATGTGGTTAATAGTCAAACATGAAGACTTCCTTTATACATAGTTTTCCTATTCGTTTTTTTAATTTTTAAACGATAATAACAGTAGCCATGTGATTTAAAATTGAATTAAAGGCTTTCTTTTTGGTTGGTTCGAACGTCACTTGTCTTCTCAAGGATTGAAATGCAAATCGTTTAAAGTTATTTGAATTAACAATAATCTTTCTTTCAGCAATGTCGGTTCGCCCGCAGTACGACTCGCTGGCTCTGTGAATGAGGGTAAAACTTACTTTCTTTTACTTTTAATGCACAATTGTAGCTAGGTACTTAGCAAATAAATCGTAAGCTATGCTTGGGATTGGTTCGCCCGCCCCCTGGCTCATCCAATACTCATTTGCTAAATATTTCAGAGCTATTGGAATCAATAATGTTCTTTCTTCTTCCAATCATGGGTCGCTTGCATTGTGGTGCGTTAAAATTTGTGGATGAAAGTACCGCGCATGTGTTTTTTTTTATTTACACACATTGTATCAAAATAAATGCTCTGAATTTTAAGTTTACTGCAAAAATGAAACTAAAAGTCAAGTTTCTACACCATACATAATTCCTTTAAAAATTGCAAAGGTCTGGCAGTAAATTTAAATTAAAAATGCATAACTTTTTCAATCAAGTTCAATGTTTTGAACGCTTATTTTTCTGGCAACTACAATGATGGCCAGACCGAGCTCTGTCAGAGAAATCAAATGATTTTTTCGCTTCGAAAAGAAATTTCTTCGATTCTCATAATCTTATGTTAGAATCCACGCAGGGAAGCCTTATCGTACTAATTCATCTACAAAGAAACGAATTCGTGAGTTCTCTTTAATTTATTTTTTTATATGTTTTAAATCCGTTTTTAGGTTACTAATATTAAGGTGTTGCGATTTCTTGACGACAACTTTGAAGAAACCAGAAAATAAAAATAAAATAGAAAGATTTTTTATGTAAATAAAATAATGAAATATTTACAAAATATTACAACGTGCAATTATTATTATTTTCTTCATATATTCTGATAAGATGATTGCCGCGCTCTTTCCATATCCACGTAAAAAGTAAAGTAATTTAGAAATAATAACAATCAGGTTAATTTCGATTCCCAGCTATATCCCGCAAAGATTCCTTTCCTTGATTTCAGCTCGATATTTTCTTCACCTGCAGATCTATCAAGAACGTAGACTTCACTCCCAAATTGTTTCAAATCGGCCACATTTGGAGGTTTTCCAAACCAAACTTCGTATGAAGTTCTTCCATTTAGTTTACTCGTTGGTGATCTATTGCGAATAAAATTTGCTGTATTGACGGCTTTCGCTCAGAACGTTAGTGGCAATCCTGATTGCATCAGTAAGCACCTTGCCATTTCCATTAACGTTCTATTTCGCTTCTCAGCAACGCCGTTTTGCTCTGGATTGTAAGGTACAGTCAACCGTCGTGATATTCCGTGCTTTTGGAGTAATCCGTCAAATCTTTTATTATCATACTCCTTTCCGTTATCCGACTGCAAACATTTTACCTTCCTGTCCTGCTACGTGTTAACCAAAGCTCTGAAAATGTCAAACTCATTCATTATCTGATTCTTGTGGCTGATAAATTTCACCTCACACTATCTGGACGAATCGTCAATGAAAGTGACAAAATAGCGCTTCTTTGCTTGTGAAGCAACACGCATCGGATCGCAAACGTCAGAGTGAACGAGTTCTCCTATTTCTGTCACTCTTTCGGATTCCTTAGGAAAAGGAGCGCGACACATCTTCCCCTGGAGACAAACACTGCATTCAAAATATTCATTGATGCCCTTGCCGTCGATTCATGTAATGGTGCCCGTTCTAATGGCCTAACGAAGAGATTGAACATTCAGGTGCCCCATCCGAATGTGCCAGTCTTCTAGAGAATTTTTCTTGGGAATCTTCTCTACGGCATCTGCTTCAAAAATGTTCTTGCACTCGGAACCAGTTAAATTTTGGAGAAAAGACAAATCATTTTCATGTTTGGCAGTGAGTAATACGTTCCCGTCGAGATTAATGACCTCGGCCTTGGTTTTACTGAACAGGAGATTGTGTGCCTTATCAGTAATTTTTCCAATCGAAACGAGATTCGTGTGCAGATCTGAAACGTACAAAGTGTGACTCAACGTTATCATTTTTCTCTCACCATCCACTTTCTTCATGGTTTTCACAGTGCCTTTTCCCAATATTTCGGTAAATGCACTGCTAATAGCAACACCTAACATTCCTCAATTATACTCTTGATCGATTTCCACGAACGAATTGACATCCTTGCACATATGGGATGTGCACCTACTGTCAAAACACCAAGCATCGCAATCCATGCTATTTCCGGTTTGAACAACTCTGACTGCTGACGTGTCCGGTGACGCAAACAGGCTCACATTTTCAGCACCCTCTCGGAATATCCTGTTCGCTTGTTCGCATTCTTGCAATTTTTCGCCCTATGTCCTATCCCATCGCAATTAAGTGCTTCATTTTCGAAACCCCTTTCAAATTTTCATCTTTATCTCATTTGCTATGCTGGGTTTTTGTTTGTTTTTGTTTCTAAATTTTCCCACGGCCATCGCATTCCGTACTGAATTTCGACTTGTTGCTTTTCGAGCATCGAATTCTTTCGAAATTTTGATCCGAAGCATTTCAAGAAACGGTAATTCGTCACGTGACGACATCGCACACCGAAAATTCTCAACATTTTCCGTCAAGCTGCGCACAAGCAAGACAGCCAATAAATCCTTATTTATTTCGACTTCTAATTCTGCCAACTTATCTACCGTGTTGAAAAAATCCCTAGAATGTTCTTGTGCATCGTCACCCTCTCGCATTTTCAAAGACATCAAGTGATTTAAGAGCGCAACTTTACGCGTCGGACCCTTAGATTGATAGATGTTCTCCAACTTGGTCCAAATTTCTCGCGCGGATGTACAACCTTTTATTTGCTGATTTCAGTTGGACTGATTTGCAAGCACAATGTCCGATTGTGCTTTCAGATCAGCTTCTTCCCATCTATCTGCTTCTTGTTGAGATGCTGCATTGCCTTGCACAACCTCGGGCTTAACAATTCTGCCACTCACATAACCCCACGCATCGTTCTTGATGTGAATTGCACGCATTTGAAGTTTCCAAGTCTCGTAATTGTCCTGATTAAGCACTTCAAATCATAAACCGGTCACGTTCATCCAATGTGTTCTGGGCCCATAACCTTTTAGCAAAGATTAGTTAACACGCATATATGAAATAGACGCACATTACTGACAGAACAAAAGTAATTTATTAATGCAAAATACAAAAGATGTTTGACGTAACGCGATTTAAAACGAACTGACTGATAAGACACAGATGAAAATCCGAGGTTGGACCAAACAGTTATAATTAATAGTTCCAACAGGAGCATTAAATTATTAAGTTGTAAATAATTAATGAAAAACTTAATTGATTATATAAATATGGAATAGTTTGATTTCGAGCTAAGGAGGTAAATCTTGACGAAATGCAAATGTTTTACAAACTAGTTCAATTTTCAGTCAGTTTGCAGGTTTAGCTAAAAAAATTAATTCTCAACCAAAAAAAAGCAACTTACATTATATAAACTATTTATTGCTTTTAAGTAAAATGATTTATCATAAATTAATTAATTCTCAGCGTCATAGTTCACCATAAAAGTAGATTTTTAACTCTGAAGATAAATTTTCTAAAAATGGAATAGCTATTTTTTCTATCATGGACGTTAATTTACAACAACAACTAAATAACAATTTGGAAAAAAGTAGCTCAACTTTTACTAAGTAGCTGAATTTTGGGCAAAAAGATGACTTTTCAATAAAATAGTTTAAAACTTTAAAAACTGTAGTTTTCAGCATGACTCCTCCGCCCTCCAATTTCAAACATAGTTTATGGACCATCCCTCATTCTAAGTAAAATTATTTTCACTGAATTTGCGAGATAATTGTATTTTTCTATGAATAAGTAGAAAAATGTATGCTTAAATGTAGAAATTATCATTTTTCTTGAAATAACCAGAACGAAATGTTTTTTAAATAAAAACAGAATCTAGGTCTCTCGACAGTTTCATAAAAAGATCTTTCTATTGCTTTTGTACATTCAAGAATGTCAAAACCTCGCGTTATTTTATCATAAAGTATCTCTACAAAACAAATTAGTAATTTTTCAGTAATGTTTAGTGTTCTGATTTTCCTTAATAAAATCTGTAAAATTTCACTAGCAATCAGTTAAATTTTTCCAATTTTGATTGAAACTTTGAAACATGTTGAACCTAAAATATTATTTGCGCAAGGAACAAAAGCTACAAAATAAAAATAATCTTCTTTAGGCACTGAGGTTCATACCGCCAATGTTGACGGTTATTCTAGGCAAATCATTTTTACAAAGTTTTCTCGATAATGTAATTTTTTATAGAAAATAAAAATAATAAAGAATGAAAAAATTACTAATTAAAAACAGAACTTTCTTGAATATTCAAAATAGTAACTAAGATATTCGTAATTATGGGATTTTTTAAAATCTTGAACAAGGAAATATCTGCACGTACCGAAAAAAAAAACTAGTTCTCTATATCAAAATTTTATTGAAAATAGCTAGCTCTATGTGTACCGCAAAATTCCGGCTATTTATACGGAAATTTATTAGAAATCTATTAGTGTATACACATGATCAAATTACCAAATGTCTTTATTAAGAAAAAAAATTATAAGTTGTTCACATTAGGGTTATCAGATGACCTGATTTAGCAGGACATGTCATGATATTTGACAATTTCGTAACTTTCTCACTTATTTTTTTTTAATCTTAAAAAGATCCTTATTTTCATAAAAATATAAATTATACTTTTGTAACTACTTTATTCAGCTTATTTGTTCTTTTATGACGTTAAATTCAATAAAATGGTCGTCAAGGAGACTTTTTAGTTCCTTGATGCTTTCAACTTTAACCCTACCGAGGCTTTAATTATTTAAACACTAGGCTTAATTATGTGATTCACAGTAAAACTTATTGCACCATTCCATTCGACGGAAATAATTTCATAGAATCACGCACCCAAATAAAGTTTCTTTCTTACATGGCCAAGGCTACCTTCATCTAAGTTCTTGGAACAAGGGCGACATTCTTAAAATTTATGAGTAAAGCTAGCATAGGAAGAGGACTTTTATCTGTACCCCTGAAGCTAATCATACACAATAAATTTTGTTCATTTTATAACAATTAATAGGATAGTGTCTAGTATATAAACAAGTAGAAAATATCCAAGCCACATTCAGCTACAGACCGAAATTTTTTTATTAACTCTTCTGTTCCTATACGAAAATGAACGTTTTTCTCTTAATCCTGCTCTTTATGTTTGTGTTGATTCTTGATTTTGTCCGTAAGTAAAATATAAAACAATGCAAAAGTATTCTAAAATTGAAAAATCTTTCATTTATCAAGTTTATTTAAAACTGAGTTTCTTACTTTAAGCCATCTGGAACATTAGCTCTTATCATTACATAAGTAATTCATCTTTCTGGATAATTACTCATTTTACCGAATAAAGGATCTTATTACTTATTGTAAAATAATTTATTATAAAAACAATTTTTATTTTGAACACCTAGACTTCACTGCTACAAGCCTTTATTATGGTATAATATTAGCCCAGTGCTTACTAACACTTCTTTAGGCTCAAAGAGGTTCCTACGAGAAACCTTTTGTTTAAAAAAACAAGCAAACTCCCCTTTCTATGATTATCTTAGTTTTTTTTTAATTTTGGTCAGGTATTGTGTACAAATATATCATAAAAATTTCCTGATGTTTTAGTTAAAAATTTTTGTAAAATCAGTTTGGTATATTTTATCAAAAATAACCCTCTAATGCTTTTTTGCTTTTTGTTCGCAAGAAAAACATTTACAGATTATTTTATTAAATTTTTTTACTTCTCTATTTTCCTATTTTTATAACTATGTTTCATCACTGTGTACATTCCTAAGTAATTTTAAACATTTTAACGAAGCAATTAGTTGTTTTCACTATTCATTTAGAAAATATCTTAACTAATTGAACTAATAATTTTTAACTAATCTTTACTGGCCCACTTTTCTCTAATTAGATGTGTAAAATTGTACTAATGATTACTTTATCTTTTACCACACAAATAATTACAAGTCATGGCCATCATCGGTATTATTGATCCAGAATTTTTAATATTTTCCGGATAATCAAAAATGCAAAAATTAATTTTTTCTTAAACAACCCCCATCTTCTATAAACTACTCTTAAAATAAGATATGCGCTTAAACCAAATTCAAGCATATCAGAATTTTAAGCTATTTTTACTCTACTTTGGAACCAATTCAGATTTTTTGGTTCTCTTATTTTTATCGAAAATCGAACTTTTGGGTGGAGGTGCTGGCCGCCAGTACTTGCGCTACAGAAAATCAAACTATATGTAAGCATATCAGAATTATGGGCTTTTTGTGGGATCCTCTTGGGCACCAATACGGATTTAAGGGTTCTTTTATTTTTCTCCGAAAACGGACTTCTGTGGTGCAGTTGCTGCCTGCCAGAACTTCCAGTGCGGAGAATTTCAAAAATGGAAAAAATCAACAGCAATATCCTACGACCCCTAGGAACTACCCCTATCACATTTCAAAATACAAGTCTCACCTTCCATCAATTAAAACGGTAAAAAATATTTCAAATAAAAAATTATTAACGCAGGCAATTGTTCAGGACACCAGTTAATATACCTATTCTCACATGAATATCACACATCGTCTATAAACTACCCCTATCACATTTATTAAACTAAGACTTACTTTCCATCAGCTGAAACCGCTAAAACAATTAAAATGATAAATAATCACATCAGACAACTTTCCAA
>NC_046663.1:5437841-5441922 GCF_010883055.1 Belonocnema kinseyi | reverse complement strand
AAATATTATTGTCAGTTTATTCGACGTTATAAGTTGAACTAAATGTAAACACTTTCCAATCGTTTAATTCACATTATTTCAGTATCATGCTCAGTTTCGAGCCCGGTAGACCTTGGTTTATCCACAATACGTGTTCAAAATGAATTTTAAAATTAAAAATTTTCACACAAAAATTTTTAATAATCTACAAATTATTTAAGTATGACTACAGAAATTAAAAATAATTTTTTTAAACAAATAGTGATTATGAAATGATATTTTTCGATTGGAAAATGGAAAAACACTGACTCAAATATGGATTTAATATGTATCAACAAAAAAATTTTATTATGACCCAAATTGTAAGTACAATGTTAAAACAAATTTTCGATTACTTTTAAAAAAAAATTTGACTTTTAAATATTTATTTATTAATTACCATTATATTATTAATTTTAGAATACACAAAATGTTTTAAACCTGAAGAAGGCACAAAAATGTGGCCGAAACGTTGTTATAAACTAAATTTATACTAATAGATTTATATGATTTGAAGCCAGTTTTAGGGATTTTAAAAAACGTCACGCGGGTAACTGACAAGTTACTTAAAATTATTTCAAAGTATTTGAAAAAAAAAAATTTAAGATTTTAATGATTTTCAATAAATTTAAATTAATTTAAGAAAATGTATAGGGTTTGAAGAGATTTTAATTAATTTCAGTTAGTTACAAAATATTTTAAATGACTTTAAAGAAGTTGAAGGGAATTCAAAAAAATTTTAAGAAGTTGAAGGATGTTTAAGAAATCTTAAAGGATTTCTAAGGATTTACATGGTTTTGATGAATTACTATGGATATCAAAGTTTCTTTTTAAAAGATTTGAAACTAATCAAAAAATAATTCAAAAAATTTTAAGGATTTAAAATAGATATTAAATGTTATTTAAAAGGATTATAATGATTTTCAACGAATTTCTAGGGATTTAAAAAAAGAAAGATTATAAGGAAGTTTAATCAATATTAATCAGTTACGAAAGATTTAAAATGATTTTAAAGAAGTTGAAAGGATTTAAAAAAAATTCAGAGGAGTTTAAGGATTATCAAGAAATCTTACAGGATTTCTAAAAATTCAAATGATTTCAAGGAATAACTATAGGGACTTGGAGGGATTTTAAAGTTTCCTTTTGAACGATTTTAAAGTATTAAAATAAGTTTTAGTGGCTTTAATAAATGTTAAGCGATTAATTGAAAATCGGAGTAGTTTAACAACTTTCAAGAAATCTTACAGGATTTCTAAGAAGAAAATTTCTAAGTTAAAAAATAATCGCTTGACATCTTTGAAAAACTCACTTTAAGGCACAACAAAAATTTCAACATTTTGACAGCCAACTATCACAAAATTGCAACCTAACCTTAATCACGGAAAATTATATTTTAAAAAGCTTTTTAAGTTTTTAAGTTCGTTAGCTAGCCATTTTGGATAAAATTTCAAAAAGTGAGCATGTTTCAAATATTTTTGAGACCAATTTTTATTTTTAATTGAAAAATTCTATGTACGGACGTTCATAGTATTGAAAAAAACCTACAATTTATCGTACCCTGAATTCAAAAAGAGGTTTTTAAAAATGTGTCTGTATGCCTGTCTGTCTCTCTGTGAGCACTATAGCTTAAAAAAAATCTATTAGATTGGCCTTTGGTACACTCTTTCATGGTCGTAAACTAAAGGTTAAAACTGTTGGACAGCCATTTTGGTTGAAAATTTAAAAAGTGAATGCAGTTTGAATATTTTTGAGACCATTTTTTTTTTAATTCTAAAATTCTCTGTACGGATGTTCATAGCTTTCTAAAATACGAAAAATTTTTTCTTACACAGAAAAATAAACATCTTAAGCCAAGAAACGCACAGTATAAAAAAGTCAAATGATTTAAAAAGTTTTTGAATTTTCCTAAAAAAGCGAAAATTCCAATTTTTGTAGCATTAAAAAATAATGGAAAATTAAAAATTAAATTTTTTCATTTAACAATTTCACAGTATTTAGTATTTATTTCTTGGTTTCGTGTTTAAAACTGTTTGTTAATTCAATATTATTGTGTGCCGCCCCCAGGAAGATTCTCCACGTAAAAGAAAATTATAAAAAATTATTTTCAAACCCAAAATAATATTCAGAAATCTTGAAAATCAACCCCTAGGACTCGGAACGAAACATGCCTGAATATTCTTCACGTAAAGCAGCCAAGATATTTCAAAATTAATAAGGGTCATAAAAATTACCCTTGGATGAATTCCAAAAATCAACCCCTAGTGCTCTTATCGAAGCGGGTCTGAAGATTCTAAAATGTAGAAGAGAAAATAAATTTTATAGTTAAAAATTTTCACAAAAATTCCTTCAGAAAATTCCAAAATATATTTTGAACCCTTAAACAGTATACAGAAATCCCAAAAATCCACCCCTAGTACTTCTAACAAAATAGGTCCAAAGATTTTTAACGTAAAATAGACAATAAATCTTCAGATTAAAAGTTTACACAACAGTCACATTAAAAAAACTACTAAACTTGTGACGAATGACAAATTTTAAAACAAAGGAGTCACATCTGGAGCCACCTGCTTTCTTAGAAAAACTTTAATATCATACAAATATTAGTAATAACCGCAAAGACTTTGAAAAGACTTTTAAAAAGCAATATTGAAAAATCCTAAATTTGGGGGGACAACACGAAATTTTGAATCGCCCATAGCTGGGTAACAAAAATAGCACACATATAAATATTGGATGAAAACAAAATAAACAGTGCAAAAACAAATTAACATACAAATAAATGCGAGAAGAAAATTTTAAAAGTTTTTATTTCGGAGAGATACGGAAAGTTAGCAACCTGAATACTTTCCTCATGCTATAATTTTGGGCTTTTTTGTGAACAATTACCGACTTTTGGGTTCTTTTAGTTTTCACAAAAAACCAACTTTTGAGAGGAAATGCTGGCCGCAAGCACCTTTAGTACAGAAAATAAAAAAAATTAGAACAAAAGCGCCTGAATGTTCGTTTTTTGGGCTCTTGAAAACTGCAAAATATAATTTCAAAAAAAAAAAAAAAAAAAGAACAAGTCATGTATCTAAAAACTCACCCTTAAAATAACATAGTCATAGCTCTTTATTGGGGGTACTGTTCGCCACCACCCCCACTACAGAAAATTTAGAAAATTAAAAAAATCAACAGCGCCAGATATTTAGAGCTTTTTGGGTTCTTAAAACCTACAAATATTTATTTTCGAAAAACAAACTTAGTCTCCCAAAAATGACCCTTCAAGTAACCCTTCAAGCATATCCGAATTTCGTGCTACCTTTGGGTTCCTTGAAACAATCACAAATTATTTCAATAATCTAACGTAACTTAAAAAAAAATTCAAAGAAAAATATATGAAATAAGGACGATCACATTCAACGTATTAATAAATAAAAAATATAATAAATAATATAATATAATCACCACACAGATTTCCAAGTCTCTAGTAGATATACACACTCTTACAGTAATATTCCACTACACCTAGGTGTTTGTAGAATATTACAATTACTGTAAATATATATGAACTATATACCTGGAGAGTTTTGTGTGGTATTCATGTTCAATTAAATTTTTTTTTCACGATTTTAGTTCAAGTTCGCTGAAACTTGCTTCGCAAAATGTGGTAGAGTTAATTCCTAGGGGTGAAGGAATATTACTGTGTGGATAAATATATTAACTAGAGTCTTGGAAAGCTGTCTGAAGTGATTTTTTAAATTTAAATTTATTAGCTGTTTTAGTAGAAGGCAGCTGAGACTTGATTTGTTACATGTGATAGAAGTAGTTTGTAGGGACTGTGGAATATTATAGTAAGGGTGGATAAATCCACTAGAGACTTGCACAGTTGTACTTTGCAATTATTTTTTTTTCGATTTTTTTGGCGACCTCAGATCAAGGCAGTTTGGATTATATACATCATATATAATAAGGGTAGTTCCTAGGGGTCCTCAAATATTACTGCTGAGACAGATATATTAACTAGAGTCTTGGAAAGTTGTCTAAAGTGATTCTTTTTAATTTAAAATTTTTGTGCAGTTTA
>NC_046663.1:5435029-5437741 GCF_010883055.1 Belonocnema kinseyi | reverse complement strand
GGAGGGAGCACTACAACGAGGGTGCCCCACAAGCGTAAAACGTAGGAGGATGATCCTGGGAGATGGTGGTGAATCGGAGAAACTTCACGTCGATTTCTAGAGCAGCGTGTTTATTTAATTCCTTGGAATAAAAGGAGCGAAGACAGAGCGGATCTGCCTCCGTACAAATCTTGATGAGAACTGTCACTTACGAGCTACGCTGTCTCCCGGTAGACGCGAATGAAGCTGGCCGAGAGCAGTGGGAGCGGCGGCGTGCCCGCCGATTGGCTACGAGACCGACAATGGAGTCGCAACCAAGCGTTAGGGGAGCGCTGCCTCGCACGCACTACCTCGGTCTCCAAGCGTCGACCGGAAAATTCTTAAAAATTAATAATCTTTAACTTGAAATTAAAACTATAAGGAATTATTTAAAATTTTTGAGATTAAAACTGCTATTTACACTCGATCGTAGACACATCCTCGAGACATGGTGGATTCGGTTGATTATTTATAATTTAATTGTTCATTAATTTTTCTCTTTTTCTTTACTCATGATTATCCGAACACCGCGCCTCGAGGTGCCGGTTGAGATCCCCGGTATCAGCCCGTGCGCCAGAAAAAGGAGAGGTGGAGAGGACGGAAGATGCAAGTGAGTGTCACGTTAGGCCTTCACTTGGAATTTCCTCTCGGAAAATTTCAAGTGGAGGCGTGTGAACAAATTGCTGGACGCTTGAGGTTCTTATCTTTGTCGTTCTGACATACATCAATAGTTTTCAAATAAAACTAATACTTTCCCATTGTGGATGATAATATGAAAAATAGAAAAGAGGAAAGAAAAATGTGAATACAACCAACGAAACCCATTTCCTTCTCTTTTTTCTTCTTTTTTATTTTCATTATTATCAAGTAACAATAAAAAAACATTTATAAAATATAAGAAAGAACTAAAAAAAAAGGTGGGGACTTTGTTGTTTGCCTTCTCATTTTTCTTTCCTCACTTTTATTTATGATTTTTTTATTTTATTTCTTAGGAAATTTTTTTTTTCAAATTTCAATAGGATACTTTTATGGTGATTCTCCTTATTTCTTCGTTAAATTCTTGGGTTTATCTTTAGAAATTCTACACATTAATTTAATTATTTAAAGTTAAATAAGATTTTATATTTGACTTTATTCTCATTTAAATTTCTTTAATGTTTATATTGTTTACTAAGGAATCAAAAATATATAAATTATTTTCAACATTAATGAGATTTCATGGGATGTCAACATTTTTGAAAGATATCCAGTGAGTTGAAAGTATGTGAACTAAATTAAAGGGATTTTAGGTTTTCTATAAAGTCTAGAAACAATGGCAAAATTTCTGTCTGTAAACACGATAACTCTCGAAAAATAAACGGATCAAATCGATTTTTGGCACAGATCAGATGGCATAATGACTTTTTTAGATAAAAAGAAAATTCTCAGAGCTATAGAATTTATAAGATTTAAAAAATCAACATTTCGCGCCAAACAACGCACGATATGAAACAAAAAGCCAGAAGAAAAAACTTTGTGTTTCGAAAGCCCTACAAAATAATCATAATGGCTTTTTGGATTTTTTTGAAAAATCTAAAATTTAAATTTGGATTGCACACAATAGAATCCAAAATTAAAAAATTCCATTCTGTTGTCACACTCTGTAAGATACGAAAAAAGATGATTAAATAAAAATTGTGATCCCAAAAAATATTTGCACATCTGTTGATAATCATTTTTCATAGGACGCTTAGTTTTTGTTTTATTGGTGAAAAATAACATTGAAAATAGAAAAAAAAAAATTGTGGAAAAATGAAACAAGTTACGCCAAAAAATGATTTAAAGAAAATTGTTTACCCTAAATATAAACTACAAATTTGCTGTGAAATACTTTTAGATATGATATGTAGTTTTTTTTCCAATCATAAAAATGGCATTAAAAATTAAAATAAAAATTTGCAGAAAAATCACAAATTTGTAATCATTTATTACATCCTCATAATTTATGATTGAAAACGTATTAGAATTGTCCGAAATAGGACACTACGACAATCAAATTTTGAACCAAAGGATGCAAAATCCGAAAACAGTCCCAAAGAAAAATTGTACCTTTTGAAAAATCCTACAAAATGTGTTTTAACTGTTTTCCAATAGAGCTCGTAATTTTCTTTTTATTTACCGTGAGCATAATATTAATATAATTTTATAATTGGGAATAGTTAAAAATTGAGACCCATTT
Source organism: Belonocnema kinseyi (assembly GCF_010883055.1). Lineage (NCBI taxonomy): Eukaryota > Metazoa > Arthropoda > Insecta > Hymenoptera > Cynipidae > Belonocnema > Belonocnema kinseyi. The sequence continues at coordinate 5,435,505 of NC_046663.1, read as the reverse complement.
CTGACCAAAAAATATTTTCAAAAGTATAGTTGAAGGTATAACCAACAACGAGGAATTTTCATCGATCGTCCATCAAATAGAGTAATAAACATTGAAATTAAAATTTCAATTTTAAATCTTCGGTCATACGATCATTTATTAATAAATTTAGTTTATAACAACGTTTCGGCCACATTTTTGTGCCTTCTTCAGGTTTAAAACATTTTGTGTATTCTAAAATTAATAATATAATGGTAATTAATAAATAAATATTTAAAAGTCAAATTTTTTTTTAAAAAGTAATCGAAAATTTGTTTTAACATTGTACTTACAATTTGGGTCATAATTGACTTATAATTTGGGTACTTATAATTTGGGTCAAAGACTCTTTAAACTTTACACATGAAATTGAGAATAATAATACCATACAATTTTTAGACATTTCGATTAAAAAAACACCTGAAGGTAACATTTTTACAGATTGGTTTAGAAAACCA
>NC_046663.1:5433158-5434929 GCF_010883055.1 Belonocnema kinseyi | reverse complement strand
ATTATCGAGGCGGATTCTATTAAAAAATGGTCTTTTTTGTTAGAAAATTCATCTTCTTGATTGAAAATGCATATTAATCATTGATGATTTAAATAGTTTCTTGACAAAAATCTTTTTTTCGAAAATAATTGATTGAAGTGAACATGTATGTAACTCTCCTTTTTTGCTTAAAATCTAATTTTTGTTTTTAAAAATTCGTTTATTTTTTTAGAAAATTAATACCATTTAACTCCTTGCCATCAACGACACTGCCCTGGCATTTTCACAAAGATCTTCCTCTTTCATATCACAATTTTTCATAATTTGCATATATCAGGCTTTTGCGTCTCCCGAAAATTAGAAAAAATAGTCACTCTGTATTTCCAAGGAATAAAAACAATGTTTCAGAAATCCACAAACCTGAGCACACACTTTTTCGGCAGTCGCAGTCTTCGCACATGAATTTTCTGTCAAGGAGAATAATTTCCTACAATAAAAAATTAAAAAGAATGGTTAAACTTTAACCACCAAATTATTTTTTAACGAGCTACCCAACAAAGTAGTTCTACTTTCCACTTGGCTAAAAGTCGTATTACTTTGTATTTCTTTAAGAAAAAAATGAATTTTTAACAAAAATGTAATTGGTACTACAATACTAAAGGATTTTAATTTGAAATCGAAAGCAATTGAGTTGTTGAGTCATGACTCCTAATCTAAAACCTGAGAGAGAATCTAACCCTACGCAAACAAACCAAACCAAACCAAACCCAACCCCACTAAATCCAATCCAAACTAAGCCAGTTAAACCCAATCCAATCGAATCTAATCTAATAAAATTTCAATTCATTCCATTTAAATCTGATCCAATTAAATCCACTCCAATACAATGCATTTCAATCTAATCCAAGTAATTCCGATTCAAATCAAATCCAATCCACTTTTATTTAATATAATAAAAGCGAATCTAGTCTAATCCAATTTATCACAATCTAATCCAATTCATTTTAAACCAATTCTATTCAATTCAATGCAATAGAGCCCTTTCTAATCCAATTCTTTCCAATTCAGCCCAGTCTAATTCATTCCAATCCAATTCAATTAGTACCAACTCAATTCAATATAGTGTACTCCAATCCCAACCAATCCGATCCGTCTGATTCAATCTCATTCCTGCCCAATTTATTCCAATCTTATTCAATTTAAAACAATATAATCTACTCCAAACCAATTTAATCCAATCTACTCCAACTCAATTCATCCTAATCTAATTCATGTAATTCTAATCTATTCCAATCAAATCCAATTCACTCCAATTTAATCCATGCAAATCGAATCTATTCTACTTCAATTTATTCAAATCCAATGTATTCAAATCCAATCCAATACAATCCATTCCAAGCTTATCCAATTCAATTTATTCCAATTCAATCCACTTTAATAATTCGAATCAAATTCTTCAGGTACTTTAGGGTTCCAATCCTTTTGATCGTCAGGTCTATTGGCTATCAACGAAAACTATATCCATCTATGATTCGAAGGTTTTAATCACTCCGATTAAATCAAATGAATTTAGAGATTGGCATGTAACCTAAAAAAGACTCCCTATTATGATTCGTAGCCTTACTACCCGAAGTCGAATGGTTTGCGTTAGCATCATATCCGATGAATAATGGGCATCGTTTAATCATCAAGAATGCTTGTCGAAGCTTACGGAGAGCATGCTCTTGGTCGAACGCAGTGTAATGAGTGGTTTAACAAGTTCAAAAGTGGCAATTTTGATGTGAGAAACGCT
>NC_046663.1:5426551-5433058 GCF_010883055.1 Belonocnema kinseyi | reverse complement strand
AATATATTCATCTCGCGCTTCGTGCTCCTTAATGTATTTTTTATTTTATTTAAAATTCCTCTAATTAGTTAAATTCTAACCTGATTTAGATTAAATGGAGATTTCTTGGGTTGACCATTCATCATTTTAGTTTAAAATTTAATTATTTTTATAAAAATTCTTCTTTCGTTAGTTAAAAATTAATATCTTTGGTTGAAAATTTTGGTTGGAAATCTTAAAATATTCTTGAAAATGCATTTTTTGGTTCATTTCAGCTGTTTTTGTTTTAAAATAATAGTTTTTAGCTTTAACATAAAATATTACATTTTTCTTCAAAGTTCTATCCTTTTTAATTAAAAATTTATATCCTTGGTTAACAATTCAACTATTAAGTCAAAAATCAATATTTTTGGATAAAAATAGAACTATTTGGTTGAAAATTCGTTAACTTTTTTAATGAAAATTAAACTTTTTGATTTTCAGAGAAAACGGTTTTGTTGAAAATTTTAATTTTTAATGAAAGCGTTGCATTTACAATGAAATAGTTTCACTTTTAATCAAATAGTTAAACTTTCAACCTGCAAATATGAATTTTAAACCAAATAATGAAATTTCAAAAAAATAATCTTTAACCAAAAACAGTTGCATTAAAAAAAATGAACTCTCATTGAAACTGTAGTAGTGGGCATCTTTAAACATAAAACTGAAAATTTTCGACAAAATATTTCAACATTTCAATCAGATTTAAATTTCTGGAACAAATATATACATTTTTAACAAACTAGTGGTATTTTTAGCCTGTCATTAGGAATTTTGGACGGGAAATATAGTAGTTTATATTTTAACGAATGGAGACGCTACCAGAATAGATTCATTGTAAAAATAAAAAGAATTTTGAACAAAATTGTACAATTTTCAAACAAGGAGATGAATTTTTAACAAAAATTATGAATTTTTCAACTAGAAAGATGAATTTTTAACAAATAAAGAATTGTGAGATGAGAAAGAAAAAAAATTATATCAATTCTTGAACTCTAAGACAAAAGAAAGAAATTGATGAAATTTAGAGTTTTTTGATCAATTTCAATTACCATTAATTACGAGTATAATTAATCAAACTAGAACACCAAAACTCAGAATTTCATTAACTTTTTTCTTAGAAATCATATCTATTGTAACTGTATATTTTGTAAATTTACATAATTTTAACTTCTTTAAGACTTATGTAAAAACTAACTCATTATTTATTTTGAGACACTCACACGTTGTTTAAATTTTTAAAAATTTTTAAGCAATTTTAAAAAATATATAATGCACTAGTAATTGATCAAAAAAATATTAAATTATGACAATTTGTTCCAAAGATACAACTTTGTAAATAAAACTTTCGTTAATTTTTTCATAATTCACCTAAATCTATAACAAGCCCTGAATTAATAAATTTGTTATTGTTGTGAAAAATAATAGAATTCTTGTCTCACACTTTTGATTAAAAAACTATATATTTTAGTCCCAGGCTATTTTTAACAGCACCACAGTCAGCCATATTTTTTAGACAATTCTGTTCTTTGTGCAAATAAAATTAGAAGCGTTACGTATACGTCTCATAAAAAAATTTCAAAGTAAATTTGCCGACATTTTTAAAATAAAAAATTTTCTTTCTTAGCATTTTTTTCGTATAGATTTCCTGAAAAATTAAATTTTTATTTTTTCAGGCATTACCACGATTCAATCAAAAATTGTACTTCTTATCTTAGATTGCTTAGAGTCACAAATTCATTCCTAAGATATTGTGCATATTTTCGTTTTTCTGGGAAATGAAATTTATTATTTGTATTAATATTTTTCACAATTACAATGAAATCTACACGCTTAAATGATACAATTTCATTTATTAGACATTAGACAGGGAACAGAAGCCCTGGTCTAAATCTAATCTGTAGAATATCTTCAGTGCTGGATATAAGCCCAGCTCAAAAATTACATTATCTAGCAAAGGAAACTGCACCGACAAAATAACCTTTAAATGATCGATTATTTCCGTGGAGGCATCTTTGCGACGTAAGTTTAGTCTTAGTTTCCTGTACATAAACGCTTATGGGGTCCTTTGAAAAACGCAGTTGGGAAATCTCATGTCGTTTACAGCTAGAAAGTGGTTTTCGTTTACTCCTGTCCAAGTCAAACTTACGACCGAGAGAGCCAAGCCACTAGCGAACCCTCGAAGATTAGTTTCTACACAGCTTCATGTATAGGATCCTGACCAAGTACCTGTACATGAACCCGCAACTTAATTATCTCTGTGAAGGAACCTTTACAGGACAATTTAAAGGTTAGCTCGCATGAAGTTTCCTTTTCAGGGTCATGTACAGGTTCCTTCACCAAATTCCTGTACAGGTTCGTATGCAGGCTCATGTCCAGGATCCTCCGCGGTTACTGTAGGGAAATTTTCAGCAAGGAATAATTGAAATTGACAATTTATTATTTATTTTGTGAATAAAGCATGCAAGATTTATTTGGAACAGCCATTTCATCTTCTTAAAGTTTTATAGGTAAGAATGTATAGTACATTAGATGTAAATGCTTCTCACTGAATATCTTCGTTTACTCCAAATTCAGTTGTACAGTTTCATTATCAGCTGGTAGTATCGAGATAACTCTACCATGGTGGTAGCCAAAGTACTTGTTGTTCATAAGGTACCGGGTGAAACACGCCTTCATTATAGAGAGCCCATTTTAGTCTGAAGCGTACCAGTATAGCACCATTTTGTATTTCTTGTAGAGCTACTGCCACAGGTTTACCGTCCGCGCCCTTCACTGAATGAATGGAAATTTGTATTGAATTAATAATTAGGTGTCTAAATCATGTAACGGTAATATCTTAGCATTTAACTGGTGGAATACTCTCAAACCCTAATTCTGTGCCAGCTACCGGTGTGTTCGATTCATAATAGAAGCATTTTTTCATGTCTATACTCAAGACCGAATTTTGTAGTCTCTGACCTTGGAACTGTAATGCGCAGTAAGGCACGACCTAAGCAACTGCGCATATGGCATACTGACTATTTGAGCGCGTAGGCCGTCAAGGGACGCTCATCCCCCCCCCCTCCTAAGCGTCCCTGTGTAGAAGCAGTGAATCGTGAAGCCGGCATAATATCGGCGGGCACAGAATCGGGGTATGGGTGTATTAGAAAAAGTATAATTTTTGAATTACCGAATCTTCCACGGGCAGTAGCTTTAAAAAAGAACTCTAACTCTGGAACATATTGTGCAACAATAGTTCTATCATAGCAGATTAAATCCCGCTTAATAAACGTAAATGGGGACGGTGGATCATCTAAAGAAAGAAGAAAAATATTGTTACTAAATGTTTTAAAGATGGAAAAATTAGTTATCTTATAATTACTAAATTATACACAATTACGAGTCTGTTCTTAATGGCTCAAGTAATTTAATTAATAATTTAATCTCTAAATACAAATGATTGTTTTTTGACTTTAGAAGGTTTGTCGAATCTTCATTCTGTCCTCTCCAAGTTTTCTCTATCTCAAAAGCTGTACTTTGACAATTCTCCAAGCTGAAAATTTCCAGGTCACAAATATGGAATCTTGCAGCCACCTCATTCATTTCAATTTAATTTGGTAAAGTTTGCAGTACTTTATGGGTAATTTTTTGTTTTAAAAGGATTTTTACAAAGTTTAAATATTTTGGGACCCAAGCTGTTTGTAAATTTTAAACCAAATTTTCTTTAAATTTGAATATTTTCAATATTTTCTTCCGGATTATAATAAAACTTATAGAAGTCTTGTAAGATAAGATGCTTTTTTTTAGAAAAAAAAAATATTTTCGAAAAAGAATTTTCAAAATTTTCGTATTTCTAAATAAATTCGTATTCCTATTTTTAAATACGAAATTATAAAATTTACAAGCTTAAACAATTTCAGATTTCGTCGGAAATTAAAATTTGTATTGAAAATGATCAGATTTCAAACAAGATTAATCATCTTTGAATAATCTTCAAATAATTTGAGATTAAGTTTAGCGCATTGCATAGAAAATTTCCATTTTCAAACAAAAAAATTTAATTTGAACAAAAGATTTGGAAACTTTTAACAATTTTGGATTTTGTTAGAATTTTTTGTAGAAAATTGGTATTTTAAATAATAATCATTAAAGAAGATTGACAAATTTTTTATGGTTTTAAGTTATGTTACGTTTTAAACCGATAATAAGTATTTTTAGTACAAAAATAATTAGATTTAAAAGAAAATTACAAATTGGCGTGTAATTGATATGTCAAATCAGCGGTTATCATAAATTGAAAAAAGTAGATCAATAAATTGTCAAGGAGGGAACAATTAAAGCATGATAATATTAGTTTTGAGAATGGGATATAACGAAAATAATCACGGCTCTTAAATCAGTGATTTTATATCAGAAATGGAAATCATAGCAATTTCAGTTGATGATATTAATATGTATTAATAATAATAATGTAAATATTGTTTTAGATGGTATTTTAGTTTTTGAATTACCTGGCACTTGTCGCGTTTCCGAACGGCGCATTGATTCTGTAAGAAGAGAAATAGAAATTTTTAGTAAATAATAATTTTCAATATATCCCAAGGTTAGCGATCAAAATAAGGATGTCCGCAAAATCACAGACAAACTGCCTTACAAAAAAATTTGTATTTCTTTTTCAAATTGGTTCACATTAGCTCTCCCGCACGTTTTTGAAATTAACATAAGATTTTAAATGGTAAGAGTTCGTTTTTTGAGAAAATAAAGTAAGAATAAATTTAACTAACTTTTTGTAAACCAAATTTTAGTCACTCCTTAAGAAATATTCATGGAATAATTTTCCTTTTAAAAAAAAATTACGCGAAGGTAAAAACTTCTAATGTATGTCAAAGATTGATAAGAAAATTCCAAAATAATTATTTTGCTAATTAGGCTCAAGGAAAATTGCTAGAATGTTACTGATTGCTAGTAAAATTTTATAGATTTGATTAGATAAAAGTAAGCCTCTAATTATTAGTAGCAAATTCATAATTCCAGTAGTAGAGATATTTCCTAATTCTTTGTGGAAACTCAAATAATTGGTCAAAAATTTGCCCGCCTCACGGACATAGTTAAATCTTAAAAAAAGTGGTTTACAAATTTTTGAAAATGATCTGAAAATTTAAATTTTTATAAAAAGTGGCTGGTTCGGCAAACTGTCTGCCAAAGCACAATCCAATCTGATTAATTATTAAAAAATTATCGGTTATAGAGACAACGCCGATAACGATAGACAGATGTCGACGTAAAAACTTCTTTTCTTGACTCAGGGGTCTCAAAAAGTCATCATTTGATGAAATTTTTGAATTATAGTGTCTTCTTCCCCGGTGTCTATTCCAGTGGAGGTTAGACTTGTGTGGGGGGGTAGGAGTACAGTGCGTGAGGGGGGGGGAGAAGGAATGGGGGATGAGGAGGTAGAATGCTTGATAGCCGAGTTGAGTGGGCAAGGGTGATACCTTGCGTTATGCCGCGCAGTAATGTTCGTAATCGCGGGGCGCGAACGGGGTGGCGTTTAGTGGCGCGGAGCGGCACGTGAAGTAGCGGCGGCCTGGCCGGGTGGTTGGCGCGTGGCAAGCCAACGGTCGAGGGCCTGCATGCCCTGGGGCGGGTTTGCCTGACTTGTGGGCGGCGGGAGGTGCACCCGCTTGATGTCACCAGACATCAACTTTCGCCACGCAGTCAGACTCAGGCTCGAGTAGATAGGGGGAGAAGGTTTCTGGCGTCTCTAACGCCGCGAGGAAGAGGGTGTCCGACCCCGGGGTCTCCACGAGTACGTTCGGGATGGGAGTGTCGGGCAGAGGCTCGTCACGCGACGGGTCGGAAGAATCGGCCCTCGCGGTTGTGCCGGCCTCTGGTAAGGCTGGCGATGACAGACCGGCGTCGTCCGCGTTTGGTACCTCGCGGGGTACCAACCTGAACTTTATAAATTCCGCCGGTTGAGGTAGAGGCACCGAAGGAGCTACCCCTAATGCCCGCGGCCGAGTCTTGACAATTGACTACCCGCGGCTGACTCGGTCCCGCAGTGTCACATGACACGATGTTGGCTGGAGGGAAGGTGTACCGCGGCTGTGCGGCGAAAGCGGGCAGCGGCAGGGACAGGTTCCGGCCGCGGAACGAACGGCGTACGCGTGGATCGCGGGTTCCGTCAATGCCTCGACGGATGCCTACTAGGTTTCTCCACCCGGGGATGTGCGGGTGCGATGCGTCCGGCGAGTAGGCCGGCACGTTCACCGGATGTGGCCAAGGAACATATTCGTTGGCGGGCGGGGGTGTTGCTAGCCCCGCTGGCGGCACTTCCTGGGCGGCGGCTGCGCGACGCGCCCGAGGCTGGCGCGTCCGACGATTGGGGCGAGAGCCCTGGTTGATTCGTGGCATAAGGGGTGTCCGGTCTCCGTTAATCTGAATCCTTCGCGCGCGGCACCTAATCTGACAATGAGTCGGAGCTAGCACGTCAGAGGTTTCCCTCCAGCA
>NC_046663.1:5393845-5426451 GCF_010883055.1 Belonocnema kinseyi | reverse complement strand
GGGCGCATACTTTGAATAAAATATTTGTTATCATTCTCTTGAAATAAATGTGTTTTTTTCTTGAAAAAATACCGGTTTCATATGTATACACCTGGTAGCACTCGCGCTGCGGCGAACGGCCGCGGCACGCTTTTTTTCCAAAATCTGTACCTCGAAAACTATAAAAAATACAAAAAATATGATTATTTCCGTTCAATTCAGCAATAAATTTTTCATCCGAAAACCATAAATGTAAACACAAAATATCTACTCATACTCATTTTAAATAATATGAGTATCTATGCAAATATTATCAACTGAAGGATTCAGGTAAACACAGGTAACAGGAGACTGATAAAGTTTTGGAATAGTAGAACAAACAAACTTGTTAAATACCCTGCTTAAAGTTTCGGATAGAATCCAGTTAAAAAACGATTAGGAGTGTGTTCTAACAGGTGATAACCGGTCTCTAACCGGAGTTTGTCCCCGGTTTGAAACTGTAACCTAACCGGTTTCTACCCGTATCCCGTAATATTTGCACTAGATTTCTAACTGGTTCTTAACGAGTCCCTATCTTAATGTCGTCGCTGGGTTGTAACCGTCCCTAAATTGGTTCATAAACAGGTCATAAAATATTCCCACCTGTTTCTTAACCAGCCCTTAACAGTCTTCAACCGAATTTTGTCCATAGGTAGTAACCGGCACCTAACTGGTTTCTATCCAGCACCCTGTAATATTTGTACCAGATTCCTAACCCGGTTTCGATCGGCTACAGCACAAACGAGAGTCAAGTTGCTTTTAGAAGCCGGTTAGAGATAAGTTAGAAACTAGTTTCGGACTTCGTCAATATTTGATTTCTGCTTTCGTTCGCTGCATAGAATCCGTTTAGAACTAATTACAGCACACACGAGTATCAAGTGCCTTTTACGAATTGGTTAGATAGCATTTAAAGACTACTTTCGGTCCGTGAAAATAATTAATTTCTGTTTCCGAATTCCGGATAGAACCTAGTTAGAAACGGTTAGAAAACTCACGAGTGTCAAGTGTGTTTAAAAAGCCGGTTAGGGACCAGTTACCACCTTACTTCAGTAATTGACAATATTTGATTTCTGTTTTCTCTCGCTGGATAGAAACCGGGTAGAAACGGTCAGAGTATACACCAGTAGCAATTGCCTTTTAGAAACCGTTTAGAGAACAGTTAGAAGCTAACTCTAGTCTGACATGTCCCCAAATATCGGGTAGAAGCCGGTTAGGACCGTTTGGAAAATTTTGGCAACTTGTTTTCTGAAACGATATCCCATATAATGACCGATTAGGACCCGGTTCCACTGCAGATATTGAAATTGAGAGCAGCTAAGAATCGGTCAGAGACGTTTAGAAACTAACTATGTCTCTATTCGGTCTCTATCTGGTTTCTAAATGGTTTTTATCTGACATCTTAAGCAGGGTATTCAATAAAATACATCTTTACTTCTGACAAACAAAAATGAACTAAATTAGGTAGGAAGGTACTAGCACCTTCCCTCTTTGGCGTTCAATTACTCACTGTTCGGATGGCTGAAAAAATCGGAGGTGGCTCTGCCGTGCGTTGGACAGTTCCATTCGAAATAAAGAGTAGCTGGAATTTCGAAAAAAAGTGCGGTCCTTTTACCGCGTACACGTGTAATTGAAGGTTAATACAGCAGTAGTCCACCCGATTTCTGCATGCCTCGAATATTTCATTCTAAGAGTTAAATGGTAGGCATGCTAAAGAAATTACCCAAGGTTGATGCCTGCCTATTAAAGATGGTGCTCAATCTTTATGGCCACCAAGCCTCTAGAAAAGAACCTTGGAAATCCCATAAATTAAATATCGCCTATGACATAGAGGTCTGACCTATGTGTTTTTTTCAACTATTACAAATGACTGATCCGCTCTTTTCACCTAATCTTGTAAGTTTCGCTTGGTAGGCCCAAGGGTCTTGTGTTAAAAAGAAAATCGGTTATTTTGCTGTTAAATCTTTTCTTGAGATACCAGACGTTCCTTCAGCGTAATGACGGTTTATTTCAATAAAATTCAGATTAAAAGGTGGCTTTGTAGTGTGCGTTTGATCCTCCAATTGTCTCCTTCACCTTTTTAGAAGACAAATTCGATGCTCTGACTACAAGTGTAACTTTGAACTTTCAACCACTTCTGACTCTGCAGTTATTACGAGTTAGATAGCTTGACTATTTGCCGTGACATCAATTCATTTCTATTCTTCTGTTTGAATAGTTGGGAGCCTATGGTGACTACAGCTACTTTCAGTATATTTTGAAGAGTCTGATATTTTCTTCTGTTCGCTGATTTTATCCGGTGAGGTGCTATTAAAATGACCCTTTGTTGCAGTCGCTGTCTGGCTAGTTGATGTGTCCGATTGATTTTGGCGTCTCAGCCGCTTTTCAGCAGGAAGACCTCGATTCTATGCACCTCCATATCTTGAACTTCCCCTTATATGATGCCCTCACCACTAGTTACCCTGTTTCTTTTTTACCTTTGGGCAGAAGTGTGCCTTTTTGTTGACATAATAAAAAAATGTGTTCTTTGGGAAAAGTCACTTTAAAAACTAGGTTCCTTTAGGGGTCCAATTGGAGACTTATTTTGACCAAATTCATCGTAATCAAAACAACTTTGTTTCATCTCAAGAAAATGTACTGTAATGAAGAAAATCAAGTTTTTTCAATCTATTACATTTTCCGGAGACTATAAATATTTTTTTCGATCCAAAAAATATTGCATACTCCCTAATTGTAACGATATTCTCTTCGTTCAATAATAGATCATTTTGCGCGTTATCTTAAAAGAATCAACAAGTCAGATTCGTTATTTCGTATGTTTAGTTATATCAAAACACGTGGAGTTATTGTAAATAAAACTATCTGGAAAAGAAAAGGTTATTTGTATCATGTATGAAACAAGGTGCAATAGATGAATTGTGAAAATATTTTGCAACATTGTACTTAAACATTGCTCCATTTTTAATGTTGGCGATTTTTTCTAAACTTGGTGGTGCTTAATAATATATCTACAGGAATAATTTAGAGTACGTTTACAATTTTATATATCAGTCTTATATTTTTTGTGTAAACTTCAGAAATTGTTTCTTCAACCTCGTTTTTTATTGATAGTAAATGTTTATTTTCTCAAAAGAATGCTGTGGGTATCGTTCATATATTGAATATCTGAGACAATTCTTTCCCGAGTGAGAAAGGTGTTGGACAATTAGGGAGATTGGTTTAACAGTTATTAAGGCAGTTTTAATTCAGAAGAAATAAAATAAGTTTATTTTAGAATTTTCAATTTCAATTTATAATTTCAGTTTTTAATACGCTATTCAAAAATTTTTTAAGTTGAAAGGATATGAAAACAAAATAAAAGGGTTCTGAAATACCGAATCGAAACTGTAGCAAAGAAATATTCCTTCGTTGGTATGCAAGAATCAGTGGTGCGCGAAGGTGATCAGCCTCTCGTATCAAAATATATTATTATTTTAAATGGTTAGAAGTTTCACAAATTTTCTCCCCTAGGTGCTGTAATACCTTGTAGTTATTACGGAGGCTTAAGCGTGTAGCAATGGGGTTCAAACGGACCTTGACCTGCATGTGTATGGGTATGGATGAAAAGAATCCCTATAAAGGGGCTTTCCTGATATGTATGATTGTAGTATGGTAGAAGGTTGAAAGAGCATAGCTACCACAGTCCATCTGAATTGCTGGGTCGCGGTCCCTTCTGGATCGATTCCCCCCCCCCCCCCAAGCCATGAGTGTTAAGTGATCTTTTCCGTAGTACTTTGGTACCCTTTTTAAGCTATTAGTCTTACCCCTGCATGCAGGAGTCGGCAAGGCAGGACTTATATTTCCCTAGATATTCATTGGAATAAAAACAATCACGCAAATACAGAAACAAAACCGAGGGGAAGAGGATTGGGCTCTAACGGAACTAACACAATAAGTCTCCAATTAGTAAAAACGCATAAAGGAAGGGGCTCAGAGGACACCCCACAAACGGGGCTAAGCCTTCAAAGTGACACAAAGCAGCCCAGCAGTCGTCGAACAGAGAGTCCTCGGTGGCTCGATTGACAGCCGCTTAGAGGAATAACACCCTGACGATGGTAGCGACAAATACGACCTACCCGGACTCGCTGCTCACTACAAAGCAGTTTAAGTTCTTCAGGAATGCAACCTGAAGGGCACTCGAAAGAGTGTCCCCAGATCAATGGCCTTGGAAAGGTGCAGCTCTTAATGTGCGTAAATGGAGTTGCTCCCAAAGATGGCGAGGACTAAGGTGTGGTGCTTAGGTAAACTTTAAGACACATCTGTGGTTCTCTGGTGACTCAAGGGATTCAACCTCTCACTTAAGACATTGCCTTGGTGAATCGTCAGGTACGATGGATTTCAGGAGAAGGACATAACAGTAGGCACTGAGAAGTTTCTAGTCGTGCAAATTTCTGTGTCGCAAACGAGGGCTCGTGCTCTCTTCATCAACAGGCCCTTCTACCACTTTGGACAGATTAATTATAAGGTTCTTGGTCAGGGCCAGAAGAAACAGAAACAGGAACAGGAGAAGCCTGTTGGGAAAGAGGAATATCAGGGGCAGACCAAAATTATTGCTACAAGTCTAACCATTACCCAAATTAACTTGCATCCCAGAAAAGGTGCCTCTTCAGTTCTGCAGAGGGACATGGCTTCAACATGGCATTCATCTTCAACTGGGTTGCGATGCTCACTCTCACCATACTTTATCGGGCAGCATTAACATGAACTTAAGAGATAATGATCTACATGAATACCTAATCACCACTGATTTAGATATTCTTAAAACGGAATTCATTGGGATTGTTCTCCGTACTGGTATCTGTTTGAGATAATATCAAGAAGTGGAGAGTCTAAAAAGAATACCTTTGTTTACGCTTTTTTTGTTTGAATAGATACTCTCTTCGATGTAAGGCACGCACCAGATGTTTTCTGAAATTTTATATCTATTATTGAAATTTTAACTTGAAACATTTTGTTCATACTTTAATTAAAAAATATTAATACTAGAAATTATTGAAGTATAAAGAATTGTAGTTATCAGCTAAGCACTTTACAAGGAAGCTATCAAAGCTTTAAAATAGTTTTACATCGGCTCGATAAAGCTCGGTTTGCAATTTTTAAAATGCCGTTTTCTAGAAAATGAGTCAGAATTGCGTTTTCTTGATTTTTCTCAAAAAAACTTTTGTTACGTATCTTTAATTGGGGAGAGTAGCAATTAAAAATAAGCAAACCTGAAGGTCCCTTTGTCAGATCATATCACTCTCTCAGATCGCTCACACATCAAGTTTGAGCTGGAATCAGTTGTACCCACGGACCCTAAATAGACTAGAAATCCAAGAAGAACGGACTGATATAAATTTTTATCAGAGGTGCCAAGTTCAATCAGAAACGCAGATACCCTGGAGATAACAGCTAATATTTTCACAGAATCTATCAAATGTATTTATGAAAGTAATTGTCGACCTACAAGAGTCTCAGTACTAACTACGTCTCAGTACTAACAAAATGGAGGAACCATAGACCTCATTTACGACGATGAGGGGTGAATACAGGTATGCAATAGGTAAGGAAAAAGAAAAAGGCTGGACGAACATTGCAAAGAAATCGATAAAGAAGCAGAGGCAGCTAGATCGGATGAACTGCTTTCTCGAAACCCGGATGCTATTCTCGGCACTGGAAAATTGTCGGACGGGGGATACTTGGAGTAGGACGAAGATACTTTAGCTCAACTGCTCACAAGGAGCCACGTCTGGCCCAACTGGACCCGGAACGGTGGTTAGGTAACAAGAATGTTATCCCTTTTAACGTCAGCTGGGCCCTGAAGTTTTTCAGTCCTTACAAGTCTGAAGGGGCCATCACAAGGCAGCTCATGCGACTTTCTAGGGCTAATCTGACGTTAGGATATGTTCCGACAGGATAGAGGGTCCCGTAAGTAGTCTTTATTCCGAAAACAAAACTGTAAAAATAATTGTGGATAATCCAGCCCAAAGGGCTGGACGGTCGGCCAAGATGGCCCTTTAGCGAAGAAGGAAACCTAATTGGACAATTAAAGCAGAAAAACCTCTCGATTGGAATGTATGGTTATCGAAGGAGCCTCCAATTAGATCTCGTAACAATTGATCAGAGCTTCCATGATTGCACATGGTGTTCGTATTGTAGTCGTGGCATTGACCTGCCACATATTGGCCAACAGAGGAACCTAACTACGAATACAAGTGATACGTCTTTATGTGGACAGCGGATTTATAATGGAAGAAGACTGGACTATCGGCAAATCCGATTAATACAGACACAGTTGTATTCGCCATCAGGTATAAGTGAGGAACATCGAGTACATTGAGACTAAGAGGACAACAACTAGAAATGAAAGAACGAGCTTATTACCGGGAAAAAATCCTGGATGAGAAGCTTTAATTCCGCGAAGTGGTTTTTCTTCCTAGACACATCCCTCTGAACTCGGAAATGGTTTTCTTTCTTCTAATTACTCGTACTCACTTGCAGAAGAAAGGTAGTTCTTCTTCTTTCTACCTGCACTCCAATGTACCACGACGAGGTTCATCGTCTTATATCTACTCACACTCCCTTACACTAGAAGCTGGTTGCTTTTCTTTCTATTCACACCCCTTGCTCCATGAGATAGTTCTTTTTTTATCTTATCACACCTTTCTAAAACAGGAAGTAGTTCTTATGTTTTTACCCGCATTACACTGAACCACGCGGAGGTTCATGGTCTACTTTCTACTCATAACCCACTTTATTAGAAGGTTGTTTTTCTTCTTCTTTCTACTCACACGTATTACAATTCAACTTTAAATATATTTTTAAGTGAAACCTCTTTTAGGAAATTAGTGAATTCTCGTTAGGGTGAGCGCGAAATGAAAAAAAGTACTATCTTTCGCTCTCTTAATTTGTTGCTTTTCTTCTATAAGGGGGAAGGGGATTTGGTGAGTTGTGTTCTCATTTTTCTTTCCTGATTTTTATTTTAAAACAAATTTTTATTTTATTTTATTTTTTTGAATTTTTTCAATCTTTTTTCAAATTGCAGCATGAACGTTTCGCGGTGTTTATCGAAATTTGGTGCATGGATTCTTGATTTTATTTTCAGAAATTCTGTACATGAAGTTAAATACTAGACCTTAAGTAGGATTTTTGAATTAATTTTAATCGTATTTTAATTTATTGAATTTTAATTTATGGAATATGATACAGTATCATACAATATGATGTAATAAGATACAGCTCGATACATTATGATGTAATACGATACAACATGATGTAATATGATGCAATAGATATGATGTGATACAGTATAATACAATATGATGAAATATAATACAATACGACACAGTATGATAAAAATAATTGTGGCTAATTTATAGTAAGTTACCATATTTACCTGTAAGATTATCATAAATAATCGAACATTTGTATCCGAAAATGTGTGGAAATTAAAAGAACATGAGTTTTAGATAATTATATCGTAAGTTACTATATTTACCTGCAAAAGTACCGTACCGTAAAAGCCCAGCAATGACTTGAAAAACGTTACCCGGACTCCTCTCCAACCAAATCAATGATTTGTCGTTGGTGTGCTGAATTTAAACGTGATCGTACGGACACAAACGATGCGGAACGTTCGGGTAGGCCATTGGAAGCTGTTACTCCGGAAAATGTGAGTGAAGTTTTAAAAGTCGTAATGAAAAATCGCTAAGTAAAGGTCCTTGAGATTATAGAAATGACACAGATATCATCTGGAAGCGAACTTACAATCCTTCATGAAAAATTGAGCATGAAAAAGGTTTTTTCCAAGTGGGTGCCGCGATTGCTTTCAATGGACCTTGCCACAAGTCCATGAAAACAATTGCAAAAATCAACGAGCTGGGCTTTGATTTGCTTCCCCACCCCCCGTATTCGCCAGATTTAACCCCTAGCGACTACTGGCTCTTTGCTGATCTCAAAAAAATGCTCCAGGGAAAAAAATTTCGCTCGAAAAAATCTCAAAAATCTCAATCTCAAAAAAATGCTCCAGGGAAAAAAATTTGGCTCGAATGAGGAGGTCATTGCCGAAACTGAAGCTTTTTTTGAAGCAAAGGTTAAATCTTTCTATAAACATGGTATGGAAATGTTGAAAAGGCGTTGGAAAGATTGTATCACTCTAAAAGGAGATTATGTTGATGAATAAAAATGATTTTTGAAAAAAAAAGTTGTTTTCGTTGTTAGTCTCCGGACTTTTGAACGATGTGTTATTTGAACTTGAAAACTCACGAAGTGTTACTTACTGAACACGAAGGTGTAAAAATTTGCAATCCAAGGATGCTGTAACGTGCGTAAAAAACCTAAATTTTAATAATTTTGTTCGTTTTTATATGGATAAAGTATTTACCACTCACATCTTTACCCTCATTTTTTGTTTGAATAAAATATAAACATCTTCATCTTATCTGAATGTTCAGTATTTGAAATTCAACTGTTAAAAATGAAAATGATCATTTTTATCGAGTGAAGTCGTTTACTAGTTGCTTTGGTAAGATTTTTAAGTTATATCTACGAATATTCTTGGAACCACTTTTTGCTACACGTTTGCTACAACTTTTTTCTACACCACCTATTTCTGATAGTACTATTACCCTTTGAATGCAAAATAATCAAATTATTTCAGCAATATTTACCGGTACTTTGATTTTATTTGATCGCCTTTTTGTGAAAATGTTGGTGAAATATTACATTTCTAATATATTAACTATTAATTTTCAATTTTTTATTTTTACATTTTCATCAGAAAAGGTATTAGATTTGTATAATATATGACCCCCCCCCCCGAGTTTTAGTCAAATGTCTACGTGTGTGAGTCTATAGATTTTTAGTTTGTTAGCACGATGACTTTCAAAAGAATTGACAGATTGGATTGGCCTTTGGTATACTCTTTTAGTGTCCTAATCTAGATGCTAGGTTCGTTGGTCAGCTATTATAGAAAAAAATTCGAAAACAGTTAGCGCATTTTGAATGCTTTTGAGACAACTTTCATCAAGATTCAAAAATTCTCTTTCCGGCTGTTTATAGTATTCAAGAAGACAAAAATTTATCCTAATAACTTTTTTTGATAAAAAAATGTACAGTTGTATAGCACTTACGAAATCCCAAAAAAGCACGTGAAAATAAATATTCTAAGTAAATTGGCACAGGATATGAAAAAGGTCAAAAGAAGAAAAATGTTGCTTTTTGAATGTCCAATAAGATGCTCTTAGAAAAAGAGCCACATACTTGTCACCAATAATTTTTTGAAACGATGCTTAGTTCTTGTTTTAATTGTGAAAAATGACATTAAATATAAAAAAATTTAATTTCTGGAAAACAAAGCAAGTTGCAATCAAATGTATAATTATTTTTTTAAGGAATGCGCGCATTCCTAATTATGTATATAACACAATAAAAATACTGACAATAAAAATGAGAGTAAAATTAGGGGCAAATATTAAAGCAATTATAAATTATAAAATTTTTAATCATTTTGAAATATCTAAAAAGTTCAAACTTCAGACAACATTGAGTGGGAAGCACAAGATACGTGATCGTTAGAGCCGAAAACCCCTTAATTAAAGAGAATTCGCAATTACAAAATTACAGGTTTCGATTCTTTTATCTTAATATTTGAAAGGTCTGTACTAATTTGGGGTAAAATCACTTAAATATGCGAGCGAAGCAAGCCGCGAGCGATTAAAATATTCCCGCTAAGCGAGCAGCTTTTTATTATTGCAAATAGACGCGGCTATCTAAATCTATAGAAGTAATGTCTAAGAGGATATTGTGTGCTGTTTCCTCACGAAAACCGCAGTTTCGACATCAAGGGTCGCTATCAATCATTATTTTGGCCAGGTTCTTCTTTAAGTGGCAATGACCCGTGATTATTTCAACCACTAGTTTCATCTGGTTTCTTAGCATGTATAGGAGTTTTTTAGACTTTTCTAAGCCTGGTTCTTCGATAAGCCTTTTTAGAATGTATCATACCTTTATCCATCTTCCAATACCTCGTGTCTTCCTCCAAGGACCACATTTCAAAATCATGCTTAGACGAAGCATGCGAAGCTTCGCAATATGGTTTTGGTATTTTATGGGGTTTTCTAGTTTTGCCTTTTGCAAGCATATCTACTTCCTCGTTACCTTCAATATTCTCATGTCCAGGAACACAGATAAAGTTGACTCCATTTTTTCTGGACACTACAAGAACCTCTTGTGGGCAACTTAAGACAAGTCTGGGTGAAAACACTTTCGATTGGAGAGCTCTTAAAGCGGCTTGACCTTCAGAGCATACGCGCATTTTTTCAGTTTGATTGTTACCGTCACACTAGGTTTCATCAAAAATACTCCATCTCTAGAGCCAAGGTATTCTTTACTGCTTTCTTGTACCATACGAGTCAATTTGCTCTTTATTCAATCATGTAGGTCAAGGAAAGCAGCTTTCCTATGCCATTTTCTTA
Source organism: Belonocnema kinseyi (assembly GCF_010883055.1). NCBI lineage: Eukaryota > Metazoa > Arthropoda > Insecta > Hymenoptera > Cynipidae > Belonocnema > Belonocnema kinseyi. The sequence continues at coordinate 5,415,943 of NC_046663.1, read as the reverse complement.
TGTAAAGTATGTGGTACATGCCTAAGGTGAACTCTAATATCGCTGTTAAAGTTATTCTCATTACCCTAGTGACTGCCCGAAAAATATCATCTGTAGGCTCGCAAGGTGTTACCTGAAATTAACCAAACTGGTTCTTGGAATCCTAATCAATTAAGCATAATTTATAGTAGGTCTAATAGTGACCATATTTTCCCAATTCATAACTTCGGGTTTGGGTTCCTAGGTTTTTCCAATAGTGTCTTTGCAAGTCCAAAAAGCTGCTCTGGCCTTTTTTACTTCCGCAATCAAGTGTAGTTCTAGGATGGTTTACTGTGAAAGATGACTGCAAAATATATAGCTGATGTAGAAAAATCAACCTTCTTGCCAAATAAATTAGGGTTTACGAGATCAACTAGTTTCCTGTCATGTCATCCATATTGGCTCTACGTGGGAACTCAGGACTCAGGAAGGTGGGAAGATGGTATCACCCTTAGTCGTAGTTAGGTTCCTGTTGGTCAACATGTGGCAGTTTTATTCCTCCAGAGGTGTAGTTAAAGGCTTCCGATATCCGTGAAGTTTCCGATCGCGAGACTTTTCTGCTTTATTTATTATTCGATTAGGTCAACTGCTGTGCTATAGGCGTGTTGTTGCTTGTGAAGCGAACTAATTGATAAGACCTTATCGCAGATGTATCTGTTCACAAGTGTTTTCACTCTTTTTAGTAGCAAAGATGTGAGGATAATGGGATGGAAATCCTTAGGTAAAGTGTACCGATCCTGTCCGCTTTCGGAATGAAAACTATAGTACTCTTGCACCCCTCCATGCCGTCGCAAGGTAACCCAACGTGAGACTAGCTCCAGCAAATCTCACAATCGGCTTAATGATGATCTCATAAGCCCTCTGTAAAAATACTGGATATATACCATCCGGCTCAGGAGACTTGTAAGGACTGAAGGACTTCAGGGCCCACCTGACTCTCAATGTGAGTACCAAAGGTGGTTCAGCTTTCATGCTGGCTCGTACTGGCTCGTCTGAACCTCTCCCTGGTTTCCCTGCGAAGCTCTTCGAGTTTCCTATTCCACCAGTCTTTCCCAGCCTTTCGGACTTTTGAAGGTTGACAATTACTTTCATAAGTTGATTTGATGGCTTTCGTGAATTATCGGCCGCCATTTCCAGGGTGTCCACGCCTCTAATTGACCTCGACATCTCTGAGGGTGCACTTTTAGTTACGTGGAAAACTGACCCCAGTCCGTTGTTCTTGTCTGAGACTCTCCATTTCTCGACGTTGTCTCTAAAACTATTAATACAGAGAGTGAGGATAATGACTTCTTCCTGAAAGAGTTACGAAACGTCGGGGTATTCCCCGTATTATGAATATTTAAATCACTGGTGATAAGCTATTCCACTAGATCACTACCTCTTGAGTTGACGTCCATGTTGCCTCATAAAGTATGGTGGGAATCAGCATCGCACCCCGACAGAAGAGGGGTGCCATGCCTATACCTTTAAGATCCGTGACTATCACCATTAGGTTCCTGGAATCAGTTTTACATTCACCACTATGCAAGCCCTTGAATTGGGGGCTTTGGGGTTCCTGCTCTGATGCAAGTTGATTTAAGTACTGGTTAGACCGAAAGCAGTCATTTAGGTCTGTTCCCGATCTTCCTGTATACTGACAGGCTCTTCCTGCCCCTGGCTGACCACCAAAAGTTGACCTGTCTAAAGTGGTAGAAGGGACTGTTGTCGAGGACCGCAAGAGCCCTCGTCTGAGAATCAGAGACTTGCACAACTAGGAGATGTTTGATTCCTCCTCCCATTGTATCCTCTTTCTGAAGCCTATCGTAAGAGATTGAATCGCTCCAACCGCTGGGGGAGCATAGACGGGTCTTCTAGCTAACCCGTGAACTACGCTGTGGCCTTTACCATCTTCTGGATCAATTCAATTCCACCCACCTTAAGCGATACGCCTTCCCAAGGCCTTGTCTTTATTACAACCTTGTGTATTCCGGCCTTGGCTGCTGGGTCGGTTGCCACCAACACAAAGACCCCTCCCCTATGAGCGGAGGTCCTAAATCTTGGCAATTAATCTGGAAAGACTCTTTCGAGCGCCCTCCACGTGGCCCTGCTGAAAAGCTCAAATTTTTCTATGGGTGAGCATCGATTCTGGGTACCACTTATTCGACACTACCACCGTCAGGGGATGAGCCCTCTTAGCGGCTGTCATTTATACCCCCGACGACTTTCTGTTGCCTGGCTGCTGGGCTGCCTTGTGCCTCTTCACAGGCTTAGCCCCCCCCCCCCCTCTCGGGATGCCCTCTGAGCCCCTTACTCGCTTTTTAGCCTCAGCGCTAGTTATCGATGTTGTGGTCGCCGATGTACACGGTATCGCCTGTCGGAGAGACAGTTTGAAAGGAAATCATTCAAATCAAATTGAAATCGAATTGAAAGGATCCAATCCCTTTCCCCCCTCCGCCACCACACTTTCTCCTTCTTCTTCTCTAGAGATTTGATCTGCATGATCCATTTTGGTTCTCACGCGTAGCTAGGGAAATAAAAGGCCCGCCCCTGCAGAGGCCCGCATGCCGGGCTAAGACTAATTACTCGGAGAGGTCGTTTGGTGTCCTGAAGGGCCCATTTGCACACCTTAGTAACCCCCAAGTACCAAAGTGTCACGAGCACGATAACTCTACATCCATGACTTTGGGGAGGGGGGTCGCATTAAGCGAGACACTCAATGAATACCCGTTTTCAGGCCACCATACCAACAGAGGGCTGTTTCTTGGTCGCTGTGCAGGCTGCTTGTCATTCCAGTGCCGATTCCAAAAACTAGAGATCGGTCCAGGAGGGACCTCGGACCAGGGATCTAGAAGGCCCGTGTTAGCTGGGCTCTTTCATCCTTCTATCATACTACAATCATGCCTACAAGGTCTTGCAGCCCCTAGAGAAAGTAGTTGTCACAATTTAGGATGTACTCATCCCTGTTGTTGGGTTTCTTACTGTTTCATCTGTATGATGCACATTCATATCACATCCAATGATTAGTGGATATCCTTTTAAACTGCAGTACTTCATCAAACTTCACCATTCCTCTTATGGTGACAGTTCTAGAAAATTTTATAGATATTTACAGAAATTTAAAGTAATTTAAGAAATTTCAAGAAGATGTTAGACAATTTAAACAAATTTGAAGTATTTTAAACACTTTCCATATAAAGTTAAGAATTGAATGGTATGTGACATACAATTTTAATAAATATAAATCCATTTAAAAAGAATTTAAATGGTTTCAAAACTTGTCACGGGAATGCAAACAAATCTTAAATGACTTTAAAGGATTTAGTATTATTTTTCTGAATTTAAAGTAATTTTTAAAGATATGAATGATTTTATAATAATTTTAACATATTGTGTTTTTGACGAAAATCATTTCATATCTATTGAATATGTAAAAATATTCATCAAAGAATTAAATAATACAACTATTGTCATAAGTTTAAAATATTTTAAAGTAGTTTTAGTAGTTTTTAAAATAATTTTAAATAAAATTAAATTGTTTTAAAGACATTTTAGTTATTTTGAGGGATTTTAAGCAATTTTTTTATATTTGAAAATATTTCAAGATGTTTCGATTAGAATTTTAATTTCTTTGATCAATTTGAATTAAATTTAAATGATTTCAAAAGATTTCAAGAAATTCCAAAAAAAAATCAGATCATTAAAAAAATGTAATGTGACTTTAGTGAATTTAAATTAATTTTAAAAGATTTAAATGTTTTAAAAATGATGTTTATAGTTTGTAAGTGATTTTGATGTACTCTACATTATCTTAAAGAGTTAAAAAAAAATATTTTTTAAAGAATTTAAAAGTATTTTAATGGCTTATAAGAGATTTTAAAGATAATTATAAGTATTTTATGACTTTTTATTTGTTTAAACAAAAATTTCACTAGATTGTATTATATTTAATGTCATACTAATAATTTTGAGTGACTGTAAATGATTTATATGCATTTCTATAGATTTCGAAATATTTAAAATAATTTAAAGTTTTCGAAATGTTTCTTAGAAATAATTTAGAAAATTTAATGTGTTTTCAAAAAATATACATAAAATTTTATAAATTAAAATCAAATCGACCAAAATTTAATAAAATGTACAAATTTTAAAGCAATTCAAACATACCAGAAGTTTATTTCCATTGTTAGATATGTGTAATATGTGTGAAAAAATATTTTCAAAAGGTTTTTGAAATAAGTAAAAAATTCTAAAAATATTTTGAATTTGCTTTGTATTTTCTGTTATTGAAGATTCTTAACTTGATCGATATTCTGTAGATTTGCTGCCTTAATGGTTTGAAGGATTGATCTACTGTCGGTAAGGTTCAATCTCTGATAAGAGATTAAAAAAGATAAATTAAAAAAAATTTTTAAACAAATTAGTAGAATCATCATCCAAACCAAATTAATTTTCAACCAAGTTCATATCATGTCACATGCGGCAAGTGTCACTGTGGCAAGTCACAACTGCGGCATGTCATGTCTGCGGCATGTCACATCTGCGGCTTATGACATCTGCGATATATCACAAATGCAGCATCCTGGAAAGCTTCCTACAGTTTTTCCACTTTGACGTGGACTGGAAAATTATTCTCAAATATGAAATTCCTCTGGGAGTCTTACCGCGGACGAGAGCCTTCCAGGATTAATTGTAACATCTGCGGCATCTCTTATCAGCGCAAGTCTCCCCAGCGGCATCTCTGGCCCAACAACATTTTTAAGTACTTGCAAAGATGGCAACACTGCGACAAGTATCCTACGCGGCTTTTTTCACCAAAGAAAATTTTCTAAGTAATTCTAAAGATAGTAAGACTGCGACATGTCTCCCCAGCGGCATCCTTCACTCAAGAAATTTTTTTAGGTTGTCTCAAAATTTAGCAAAACTGCGGCAAATCTCTCCAGAGGTATCTCTCCACAATAATTTTTTTTAAATAATTTTAAAACTGTTAGAACTGCAGCAAGTCTCCACAGCGGTATCTCACTCCCATAAATTTTTTTTTTAAATGGCAGATTTGCCATCTTTGCAAGAACTAAAAAAATTTTCTTGGTCGGGAGATGCAGCTGGGGAGACTGGCCGAAGTTCAGCCATTTTTGAAATTACTAATAAAATTTACTTCTGAACAGATACCTCTGGGAAGACTTGCCGGAGTTTTGCCATCTTTAGAACTACCTGAAAAAGTTGGTTGGTTGAAAGATGCTACTTGGGAGACTTGCCGCAGTCTTAGCATCTTCAGATAAGAGATGCCCCAGATGTGACAATTAATCCTGGAAGGCTTGCTACATTTTTTCACGTTCATTTGAACTGGAAAATTATTCTCGAATGAGAGATGCCTCTGGGGAGTCTTTCCGCTGGGTAGAGATGCCGCAGTTGTGACAGGCTGCAGGTGAGACATGCTGAACATGTGATATAACGCAAATATCACATGCCACGCATGTGACATGTCGCAGGTTTAACATACCGCAGATAAGACAACCCGCAGAGGTGACAAGCCGCAGATGTGACAACCGCAGATGTGACATGCCCCAGATGTGACATGCCCCAGATGTGACATGATGCGGACCCTTTTCAAACAAACAAGTGCATTTTGAATTAAGAAGGATGAGTTTTCAACCAAGAAAAATGGTTTTTTACCAAAAAAGATCATTTGTAATTTAATACATTAATGTTTAATCTCAAGAGAGGAATTTGCAACTAAGACAGCAAATCTTTGAAAAAATGAATTTCCAACAAAAGAATCCAACATTTAAACATTTAAAGAATAATTTTAATTTAAAATGGCGAAACTTTAATAGAAAAAAGATCACATTGTATAAAAAACAATTATGCTGATTAACCTTTTATTGCACTTTGTGCCGTTTAAAAAAAAAAACCTAATTTGTTAATTTTTTAGAATTTAAAGTAAAAATACGCATCTTATTTACAAAAAAAGTATAAAAAATTATGGATCATTTTTGAGTGAACAACTTTCGTTTATTAATTCTGATTGTACCTTGGATTGTTCTTCCAAAAAATTAGTTTCTTTAAAACATTTAATGCTAGTTTTTACGATGAAACCAAAAACTACGCTTCCTATTAAAAAAATTATTCAGGACAAATTTGTAGCTCTTTTTTGACGAAAAAATAATAGCGAAAAATTGTTATATAATGAAATAGTTAAACTTCTAAATAAAAAAATATCACTAATCAAAAATGGAATATTCAAAATTTCCATTAACCAAATTATTGAATTTTCAATCCAAGTCGACAATTCTTCTACAAAGCAGATCAGTTTTTAGCTAAAATACTGAATCAATTGCAGAAATTTTTTAAAACGTAGTTCAACTTTAAGCCAAGTTGTTGAGTTTTTTTGTAATGTGTATGTTCTAAAAAATAGATAATTCCTCAACCTAAACGGAAATTGGAAACAGACACTTTAAATCTTTAACCAAAAGGATCAATTTTAAACCAAAAAATATGATTTTTTTGCCATAAAGTGTGAGTTTTCTATATATAGATTTCTACACATAGAACAATAATATATATGGATTTATATACATAAATTTTCAACCAAGAAAGATAAATTTGGTACTAAATAGTTGAATTTTCTATTAAAAAAGTTTTTTTTCAGTTAACAAAAAATAATTTCAAAAAATTGACAGCCTATTGACTTCAACTAAAAAGACGAAATTTTAACCAAATAATTTAATTTACCAAACAAAAATATTTGCAAAAATATGTTGAAAAAATATTAATTTTCTACCAAATAGTTCAATTTTTAAGCCAAGCGGACGAATTTTCTGAAAAACAGATCAATTTTTAACTAAAATCTGCCGACAGAATTTAAAAAAATTTGTTAGTCTTAAAACTCAGTGCTTTATTTTTCAATTCTCAAAATTTGGAATTTTTAACAAAAAAGAATAATTATTAATAAAAAATATCATTTTGAACCAAAAAATGGTATGATAATATTTTGAGTTAAAAGATTAATTCGTAATAACAAAAGAAACGAATTTTTAACCATAGATGACTTTTAAAATAAACTGATGAATCTTTAATGAAAAAATTAAATTTCAACAAAGGCGATCAACCCAAAGCACGATCTTTTAAGCAAAAAGATTAATTCTATAACGATATAATTGTTAAATTTTCCAACAAAAAATGAATCCTTAGGCCAACAAAATTTATTTTTACAAAAGTTGGTTAAATTACATATAAGAAGTTGAATGTTTCACAAAGAAACAAAATTTGTTGCTAAATATATCAATTTTATTGCAAAGTAATAAGCTTAATTTTTTGCCAGAAAAAGACGAATTTTTAACAAAATAATTGAATTTTCAACCAAATAGTTGAAATCGCAACAAAATGGTAAGGTTATTCATGACTTTTAGAAGTTTGGGAGGAATATAGAACATTTGATTAATTTTCCTAAATGCTTCCCAGTTTTAAAATGATTTAAATCTATTCAAAACCTTCCGAGTTAAAAAAATATTGTTATCTGATTGGATCTTTTTTGAAATTTTTAAAAATAATGTTTCAAAAAATTCGTAGAAATTTTAAGAAAATTAAAAAATATTTTTGAATATTTCAGATTTGCCAAAAAATAATTTATAAGATTAAAAAACTGTATCAAAAGCATTTTACAAAATATTGGGAAACATTCGGACTTTTAAAAGATTTTTAGGAGTCTTAGAAGTTCGGAACAAATGAAAAAGATTTAATTTTTTTGGAAATGATTTCATGTTTCAAAACATTGTAAATCTATTTTAAACCCGCTTAAATCATACAAATATTTTCGTTGGCTTAAATTTTTCTTGAAATTTCGAAAAATCATTTTTCTAAATTTTCCTAGGTATTTTAAGAAAATTGGAACAGATTTTTTGGCATCTCTTAAATGTCAAAAAATTATCTTGAAGATTAATGAAATAATTTTAATTGCCAGGATTTTACAAATTATAACAAAAACTCATATCTTTTTGAAAGATGTTCAGGACTTTGACAAGTTTTGAAGAAATATTTTATATATTTTCTGAAATGCTTCAAAGTTTTTAAATATTTTAAATCTATTCAAAACTTCCTAAATTTGTGAATATATTTTGAGCTGACTCGAATGTTTCTGGACATTTTAAAAAAATAATTCTTGGAAATTTTTGTAGCAATTTTAGGAAAATTAGAAAAGGGTTTGATATATTTCAAATGTGTCAAAAAAGAATCGAGAAAGTAAAAAAAAATTAATTTTACAGAATTTTTACAAAATATTAGGAAAAATTCGGGTCTTCTTAAAAATTAATTAGGACTTTTAGAAGTTTGTAAGAAATAAAACAATTCAATAAAATTTCGGAAATGTTTCCAAGTATTAAAATATTTGTAATCTATTCAAATCCTCCTAAATTACTAAAAATATTCTTATCTGATTTGAAGTTTTCTTGAAAACTGATTGCAAAAATACAAAATATTTGATAAATTTTCAGAAATGCTACTAAGTTTTAAAATATTTTTAATCTATTCAAAAACTGTTGAATTCTTTAAAATATTTTTAGCTGACTTAAATTTTTTTTAAATCTTTTACAGTTTAAAATTCTTTTTCAATACTTTTGATCTGCTCAATATTTCTTGAATTTCTTCGATTTTTTTGATTGATTTTTCATTTTTAGCGAAATGAAATATTTTGCTTTAAAATCTTATACACTATTTTTCACAATTTTAGGAAATATTTTTAAATGTTTTGTAAACTTTTTCAATTTTTCTTATAGAATTCACTAGGAAAAAAATCCTTTAAAGCTTTGCCCTTCATTTGAAGAACATTTTTTTTAATTCTCTTGACGAACTGCAAAGATGAGTTTACCTACCCTTTTTTTTATCCGAAAAAATTTAAATAGCTGTGTCACAGTATTCTATAATTATTTATTTGGAAATTTCGATTTGTAAAACTGATGGTTCAGATTTTGGTGATTAATTGTGCATTTAAAAATTTTACGTACTCGAGTAAAATTAATTTTTAAATGTTCAAATAATTTTTGTTTAATATAACAATTTTAGCGGTCATTTACAATTTTTCAATAAGTTATTAAAATTTGAAAATGTTCAACTTAACGGGAATTAATAAGAATTTTATAATTGAAATGTGTTAAAACCTTCCATTTTCCATGTGTAAACTATTGAGTAAAATACAAATTTTGGAATTAAACCATTTTTCAGCTTTAATTGCAAAAGTATAAAATTCAAAAGTTTTCCACTTTGGGTTCTTTAGTTTTCAGTTTATTTTTTTCTATTTCTATTTCAATGTCAGACGCCCAGAAGGTTACAGACTTTAGAGAAGGTTTTGCTTTCTAGATTTTCGTTCAAGTGGCCGATAATAAGATGCTACAAAAGAACCGAATAAACTTTACGAGATTGTTTGAGTAATCATAAGAAATTTTTACTCGTGGAACGGAAATTTCAGAAAAGCAAGAAGTTCCTGCTAAAAGATAAATTTTTTTAACGAAATGATTGAATTATAAACTAAAAACAAAAAATTTGTCGACGAAAAATTCAATAGTTAAGTTTCCAGTTGAAAAAATTAATTTTCAATCAAAGGGATGCATTTTCAATTGAAATGATGAAATATTAAATTGGAATTTTTTGCTTCATTCAGAAAAATAAAAAGCTTTCGACTGCAGAAAATTAATTTTAAAAGCAATATGAACATTTATAAACCAAAAAATGAATTTTTGAGTAAAGTTATGATAAATATTAAAAACAAAAAAGTAGGGTTTTTTAAAAAGAAATATTTACATTTACAAACAAAGTGATGAATTTTTAATTAGAATGATGAATCTTTAACTTGAATTGTTGAATTTCAATCAAAAGCTTTAAAAAAAATCAACAACAAAAATTTCAACGCAGTTATAAAAAATATGCATTCTGAATGAAAAAAGTTGGCAGGTAAATTGTGGAATACTTAAGCAAAAAGAATTATTACAACAAAGAAGATTGATTTTCTACAAGTAAGAAATAATTTTGAACCAATAATATAACAGTGCAATTTTCAGTTTAAAAAAATCACAAAAAAAAAGAATTTGTAAGAAAATAGTTTATTAGAGTAGTATAAAGCTACTTTTATAAATAAAGAATAATTGTTTTTCAATTTTATATTCAAATTTTTTAAAATCGAGCACCCTATCAAAAAAAATCCTCTCAAATAAAATCAACTTTTAACTAAAATGAGCGAATTTTAACCGGAATAGTTGCATTTTTAACCAGAGATCAATTTTTAATACTAAAGATTAACTGCTGTCAAAAAAGTTTAATTTTCATCAAAAAATATGAATTTCCAACTGAAAATTATACATATTAGAAAAAGGATTTTTGGAAGAAACCCGCGTGGAAAAGATTCAGTGGATCAACCATGGCTCAACGCGTGGGGTGGGCGTGGCTCAAGATTGGGTCAATATTCACCAACGGCCGTCTCATGGTTATGAACAATGGGGCAAGTATGGCTAATGGCCTCTCTGCCATGCTTCGCCCACGATCGAACGTGATTTAGTCGAAATTGAATATTGGAAAAATTTTCGAAGATGTACACAATCTATTATGTTTTCTACTAATTTATCTGGCTAAAGCATGGATCACCGCTGAATAGTAGCATGGCGCTAGCCTTGCTCTTGTCCGTCTCCCATGCTTAGGACACGCTAAAACCCAAATGAATATTCTTAAGAACATGTTATTTACAAAGAAATCTAGCCTGCGTTAAAAATGGAAATCTTAGTTTTGCCAATATTCTACACGTCTCTAAATGGTAAGCTTACTATCCTGGTGCACCGGGTCGCGCACCAGGTAGCTTAGCACGTATTCTACAAGACATTTTTTAAATTTTAAATTGTTCTAACAGCCAAAATGACTGAAAATTGTGAGTCGAAGATCCGGGTGCACCGGATCGGGCACCAGGTAGTATATTACGTATTCTACGAGAACTTTTTAAAAATTTTAATTGTGTAAACAATCCAAATAACTACCAATGATGAGCCGACGATTCGCGTGCACCGGATCGAGCACCAGGTAGCTTAGCACGTATTCTACAAGTACATTTTTAAAGTTTAAAGTGTGCCAACTGCTAAAATAACTACCAGGTGGTATTAATACCAGAAACAAACACCAAATAAGTACGTGAATGACATTTTGAACGACCTGGTGCACGATCCGACGTACCCAGGTTGTTGACCCCCATTTGAAAATAGTTGGGCTATTGGCAACCTTTTTTTTTTAAGTTTTAGTAGAAAACGTGCTGAAGTAACTGATGCATAATCTTGTTAACCCAAATCATGGACTTACTATTTGGAATTAATTGCTTATTGACAAAATTTAAATTTTAAAAAAGTTCTCATAAATGACGTTTTGAATGATCTGGTGCACAATATGGCGCAACGAGTTGTCAACTCACGATTGATATTTATTTTAAGAGATGACACCTTTTAAATTCTCTGAAAGTCCTCGAATAATACGTGCTAAATTACCTGGTGCACGACCCGGTGCACCCGGGTGTTCGACTCGCCCTTTAGAATTGTTTTAATTATTCACAAAATTTTCATTTTAAAGAAGTTCTCGTAGACTATGTATTAAACTACCAGCTGCTCGACTGGGTGTAGCTGGATTGTCGACTTAGCATTTTTAGTTATTTTGGCTGTTTAAATAATTTAAATTTTGAATAGGTTCTTGTAGAATACATGCTAAGCTACCTGGTGCGCAAACCGGTGCACCTGGCTAGTGAAATTATTATTTAGAGACGTGTGGACTATTGGCAAACCTAAGATTTCCATTTTTAACGCAGGCTAGTTTTCTCTGACACTAACATGTTCTGAAGAATATTCATTTGTGTTTAGCGTGTCCTAAGCATGGGAGACGGACAAGAGCAAGGCTTGCACCATACTACCATTCAGCTGTGACCCATACTTTAGCTAGGTATTTCCAAGTGTCTTGCCATGCTGGAGCCATGGAAACTTCTTTCATGCGGCTTAGTAGAAAATTGCGCAAAGTCCAATAAAAGAAAATATTTATCCACCAATTCTTTCTTAGAAGGGGGGAAAATTTAGTAGATTGTGTCCATATTCTAAAATTTTGCCAAAATTCAATTTCAACAAAATCACGTTCGATCGTTGTCGAAACATGACATAGGGACCATATTAGCAATACTTGACCCATTGTTTATAACCACGGGACGACCGTGGGGCGACCGTGGGGCGACCGTGGGAGGATCGTGGGTGAAAATTGCCTCAATCTTTAGCAACGCGTGCCCCACGCTTATCCCACGCTCACCCCACGCTTATGCCATTATTGAGCCATGGTTCACCCATTGAACATTTGCCACGCAGAATAATTTTATTTTTAAACAAAGTGATCGATTTTCAATAAAAATAGTAATTTTTTAACTTTAATAGAAAAATTTTAAATCAAGAGTTTAAAAAAGAAAAGAAAAAAATGTCAATAAAATAGTAAAAAATATGAATTCTTAATTCAAAATTTTGGATAATTAATTGTTGAATTTTCAAGAAAAAAGAATTATTACAACATAGAAAATTGATTTTCTTCTAGAAACAACTAATTTTTAACCAATAAATCCTTAATACAAATAGTTACAAATCTTCAACTAAAAAAGATAATTTTTTAACAAAAAATCTAAAAGTTAAAATTTTAATTAAAAATTGAAAAGTTAAGTTTTTAATTAAAAAAATAATAATTTTTAACTAAAGTGATGGAATATTTGACTGAAATAGTGACATTTTCACTTCAAAGAAAGTAATTTTCAAGAAGAAAACTACAATTTTTCAACAAAATAGAAATCCAAAGAGCAACCGAATTTTCATCAAAATATTCTATTTTTTGACCAAGGAAATAAATTTTCAATTTAAATTATGAAACAGTTACCAAGAAAATTCATTTTGAACAAAAAAATTGAACTTAAAACCACTAATTAAATTAAAATATAAAAATATATGAATTCTGACCAAAAAATGTAGTATTTGACATTTCTACAGACAAATATTTTAATTTTTAATCATTCAAGTTGAATTCAACTTGAAAAGACGATTTTTTAACATAAGTTAAATTTTTAACTAATAAGGCTTTTGTTCAAGAGAGAGAAAAATGTGCTAGCAAACTGCAGAATTTTTAAGTAAAAATGGATTAAATTAATTAAATTAAAAAATGGACAAATCAGATTAAATTTATACCAAAAAGAACGAAATTTCAACAAAATTCATGAATTTGTAACTAATAATGATTTGTTTTGAACCAATAATATATCAAAAGTTAAATTTACCGTTAAAAATTTAATTAAAACAACAATTAATTTTTAAAAAATGGTTAATTACAGTAATGCAAAGTTGCTTTGACAAATAAAGAATTATTTCTATTTAGCTTTATATTATAATTGAACCAAGAATATATCAAAAGTTAAATTTACCGTTAAAAATTTAATTAAAACAAAAATTAATTTCTAAAAAATGGTTAATTACAGTAATGCAAAGCTGCTTTGACAAATAAAGAATTATTTCTATTTAGCTTTACATCATAATAAGACAATTTTCGGAGAAATTACTGCAAATGTCGAGTTTAAAATATTTGTTTTTTTTAGAACTTCTAAAAGTCCTACATATATTTGAAACTGACTCCAATTTTTCATAAAATTTTGTAAAATCCGGTAAAATAAAAAAAATTATAACTTTTAGGAATATCTGAAATCTTGACCAATCTTTTTGGATTTTCTCAAGAAAATAAATATTCGTTAAATTTAAATATTCGTTATTTTTGGTTGAAAATTCATTTCTTTAGTTGATAATGTCACTATTTTGCTAAGAACTCGTATTTTTTGGTACAAAATTCCTCTGTTTCGTGAAAAATTTCTATTTTCGTTCTAAAGAATTAAACTGTTGCAGAAAAAATTCTTCTCATTTTCAAAAAATGCCATCTTTTCGGTTAATATGCAACAGGTAAAATTATTATTTTTTGTTTGTTTAAGGACTTGTTTAAGGACTTGTTTGTTTGAGACTCATTGAAAATTAAAATTACAATATTTAATTATTATATATTACATTTTTATTATTTAAGTTATGTTAAGTATATACCCTATACGTACATATGTGAATTTTCAGAGGCCAAAGAGACTTCAAATTTTAACTTCTTTTAATATTTTAACTTTTCGAAAATTCTAGCCAATGGATAAAATGTTTTAAATTTTCCAACAGGGAAAGTAAAGTAAATATTTAAACATTGAAAAATACATGAATTTTGATTGAATAAAATTAAACACCTCTTTCGATATTTCTAAAAAAATGTAAGCGCGCGCATAGCGCGATTTTGCTACTTGTTTTTCCCTAAAAAACAGGTATGTCACAAAAATATCGAAAAAATTGTTTTTGGTTTTCCTCAATGTTAAGTGGGTTATTTAAGGAATCTCATGAAGATCTCGAAGAAAGAAATGTTGTTATCAAATTTACATTCACAGTTAAGAACTGAATATCAGATCAAGAGCAGTGACAAGGAATCTTATGTTTGTTAAATTTGTAACAAAATAATTAAATTCTCAACCAAATACATGAGATTTTAGGCAAAAATAATTAATTTCTATCATAAAAAAATGTGCGACAAAAATTCAAGTAGTTACTATTTTAGTTCCAAAAATTAATTTTCAATAAAAAAAAAAACTCATTTTCAACCAAGGAAATGAATTTTCAACCAAAACGGTTCATTTTTTACTAAAAGAGAATAATTTTCAAATTAATTTATAACAAAAAAATTTAATTCCAAAGGAAATTTAAAACCCAATTTTTACTTTCTACAAAATAGATGAATTTTTATCTAAAACGTAATTTTTGAACATAAAATAGAATTTTTTAATCATCAATTCAAAAAATAATTTTTTAAACAAATAAAATACATTTTCTGTAAAACAGTAAAATTTGTACCCATGCGAATGAATCTTCCACCAAAAAGTTAAATTTATAAAAAAAACTTGCGACAAGAATGTAGTTAAATATATAGTTAACTAAATTAATTTTCAATAAAATGTATTTATATCTAAAGGAATTAATTTTTATTCAAAAATATTAATTTAGTAACAAAAAATAATAATATTAAACTTGCCACAAAAATATAGTTAAATATATAATTAACAAAATAAATTTCCAATAAAAAGTATTTATATCTAAACGATTTAATTTTTATTCAAAAAAATTAATTTGGTACCAAAAAATAATAATTTTTAAATGATTTCAAACCAAGAATTTTAATTTTCAATTGAATTTTTATCCTGATAGTTGCATTCCCAACAAAATAGATCAACTCTGAACTAAAAAAGATATGTTCAACAGAAAATAGAACAGTTCATTTTTTATTAAGAGGAATGAGTTTTTAACTAATCTATAACTAATATAATAATTAATAGTCTATCAACAAAAATTTTTCTACAAAAAATGTAATTAAATCTTACTTTAAGTATCAACTTGAAATCCAACTAATTTTTAATCAAGGAAATGAATTTTCAAACAAAAAAGATTAATTTCTTACCAAAATAGAATAATTTTTAATAAAATGCATAAAGTTCCAACCAAACAGTATGATTTTTATGTTGAATTTTTACACAAAAAAGGGAAATTTTCAATCAAAAAGAATTATTGTCTACCAAGATACAAAATTTTTCGACAAGAAATGTAGTTAAATTTTCGACTAAAAAATTAATTCTCATATGAAAAAAAATATTGTTTTAACAAACAAATGAATTTTATACAAAAAAGATTAATTTTCTACAAAAAAAGAATCATTTTTAAAAAAATCCATGAATTTCCAACCAAATGTTTTAATTTTTAATGGAATTTTGATCCCAATGTCTATAAAAAGAGAACACGAAAAAAAGCGTTCGAAAATAACTGTAGTGAAATATTCAGTCAGAAAAAATTAATTTCTATAAGGAAAACTAATTTTAACCAACCAATGAATTCTTAACAAAAAAGGTTAATTTAGTACTAAAAAATTATAATTTTAATAATTTTCAACAAGAAATTTTAATTTTTAATAGAATTTTCATCCTAATAGTTGAATTTTCAACAAAATAGATACAAAAATACAAAATAGAACATAAAGTTGCCGATTAAAATGATTGTAATAAAAAAAAACGAAATTCTTTGTCGACAGATGACGAAATAATGCATTAGTTTATTAAATATGTGTAAAAATTATCAGATATATTAACTAATAATAAATTTTGCTGAAATTACCATAAATTTCCTAATTAAAAAGACTGACTTGGAAAAACTAACTCTCTCGATAGATGTCCGAATGATAAATTATGTAATTAGATTTGTTTAAAAAATCATAAAACTTATCAACTAGCACTTAATTTTGCATTTTAAACAAAATAGATGAATTTTCAACTAAAAAAATTAATTTTTAAAAGCAAAGAGAAAATCTAATTTTCAAATAGAGAAATAAGTTTTTAACCAAAAAAAAATAAATTTTCTAGAAAATACTTGAACTTTTACACACAAAAAAAGACATTTTGAACCGAAAAGAATGATTGTTTATCAAAAAAAATTTTTACAAAAAATGTAGTTATATATTCGGTTAAAAAATTAATATTAAACGGAAACAAATTAATTTAAAACCAAAAAGCCTAATTTTGTATTGAAAAAGAATAATTTTAAACAAAATCCATGAACTTTCAACCAAATAGTTTAATTTTTTATGTGATCTTTATCCCAATGGTTGCATTTTCACTAAATAATTTTTTGACAAATAAAAGAAAATTTTAATGAAATTGTCAAAGGTTTCCTAAAAAACGAATTTTCGGCCAAATAGAATTATTTACTCCAAAAAGATCGACAAAAAATGTAGTTAAATATTCAGTTAAAAAAATGCAATTAAAAAAAACTCATTTTTAACCCATAAATTAATTTACAACGAAATCGATGAATTTTTAATCAAAGTAGATACATTTTCAACAATAAATAGAAATGTTTAATTTTTAACCAAACAAATAAATTTTCAAACAAAAAGAACTAATGTATATCATAAAAAAAATTTTCGACGTTAATTAATTTTTAATTTAAAAAACTGATTTTTAATCAAAGAAATGGAACGTCAGCCAAAAAAATTAATTTTTAATCAAAATATATAGCATTACTATATAGGAAGATAGTTATAAACAGTAATAATGTAACTAAATAATTATTTTTGTTAATTGGAAATTATTATCTCACTCTAATTGAAAAGTAGTCAAAAAGAGGAAAATTTTAGAAAAAACTGCAGTTATCTTGCATCATTCTAAGAAAATATCGTCATAAATAATAATAATAAATAATTTAAAAAGTGTTTTCTCTTTAATTTTATTGATTGCTGTCTGGCTTCAGCTTATTAATATATTATTTAATAAAATACCCAGAATCCAAATTATTCTTTTTTTCGATAACTTTATGCTAATCACCCGGAAATTTTTTCAAAATATGCGACAAAATAACTTGGTTTTTTTTGTTGTTTAAAAAATGATGTTTCCGGGTGGCGCAAGCCTCCTGAAATTTAACACGTATTTCTCGAAACAAAAAAATACGCGTTTGTCAATTTTCTTATCAAATTTCTTTTAAATTCTAAAAATTCATTCAAAGGGAGGAAATATTGAATGTTATTAATTTCTGAGTTGAATAACAACTTTATTTTTAATTTTTAACAATCACATTGAGCTAGAAGAAAATAAATTTTGAAACATTTACCTATTTTTCACCTTATTTTAGTTATACAAACAATCTTTGAGTTGTGTGTACTAAAAAACTCCGTGTAATTCAATTAAGCCTAAGATAGAAAATCACGAACCTGATACCTTGAGTCTTTCAAGACCATACATACATATTGGAACAACATTATCAAAAATTCGTTTCCTAATGAAAATAGTTGATACGGAAAAGAACGAATTTTTCTTTTGTAAGAAGCACGAATAATTCGTTTGTTTTTTAAATTACTTTAAAAAATCAAAAGAATTTTTAACTAATTTTGAATGTTTCTTAAATTTAAATCAATTTTACATTTAAAATAATTGTCATCAAACAAGAATGTTTCTTTGAAAATATGGCCAAATATTGCATTTGTTAATTAAATTTATTTGAAAATTTATAAAATGTATTAATTAATTATGAATTTTTCTAAAATTTCCCAAGTAAAAGGACTGACATGAAAAAAAAATTTCTGTAGACAGATGCCCGAATAATGAATTTGTTAAAAAAATCATAAACTTTATCAACTAATTATGAATGTTGCTGAAATTATAATAAATTCACCAATTGGTAGGATTGTTGCCATAAAAAAGAATTTTCCATCGACAAATGCCCGAATAATGTATTGTTCAATTATATTTGTTTAAAAAATCATCAAAAATATCAACTAATAATTTATGTTGCCAAAATTATCATGAGGTTCCCAATTAACGGACTAACTTAAAAAAAAAAAATTCTGTCGACAGATGCCCGAATATTGAATTTGTTTAAAAAATAATCAAATTTATCAACTAATTATAAATGTAGCTGAAATAATCATAAATTTTCCAATTAAAAGGATTTATCGAAAAAAAAATCATTTTTCCGTCGACAGATACCTGAATAATGCATTTTTTAATTAATTTTGCTTAAAAATTTATAAAATTTATCATCTAATTATGAATGTTACTGAAATCATCATAATATTCTCAATTGAAAGAACTGTCATCTTAAAAAAAAAAAAATTTCGGTCTACAGATGACTAAATAATGCATTAGTTATTTAAATTTGTTTAAAAATCATATTATTTATCAATTAATTATGAATGTTACTAAAATTTTAATTAATTTTCCTAAAAAAGGGGTTGAAATTAAAAAAAGGAGAATTTTTCCATCGGCATAAAAAAAAATATTTTTCCGTGGACTGATGCCCGAATAATGCATTATTAATTAAATTTGTTTAAAATTACTTAAAATTTATGAACTAATTATTAATGTTGCTGAAATAATATAAAGTTCTCGATTAAAATGACTGTCATAAAAGAAAAACAAATGGTTGCATCGACAGATGCCAGACTAATGAATTTGTTAATTAAATTTGTTTATAAAATAATAAAATCCATAAATTAATAATCAATGTTGCTTAAATTATCACAAGTTTCCAAATTAAAATTACTGATAAGAAAAATACTATTTTTTCCGTCGAAAGATACTGGAATAATGCATTTGTTAAATGAATTTCCTTGAAAAATTATAAAATTTATTAACTAATTGTGAATGTTACTGAAACCATGAAAAAGTTCTCAAGGACTGCCATCGAAAAAAAAATAATTTTTTCGTCGACAGATTCCAAATAGTACATTTTTAAATTGAATTTGTTTAAAAATTATAAAATTTATCAACTGATTATGAATTTTGCTGAAATTATTATCAAGTTATCAGTCGAAAAGACTGTGATCGAAAAATATGAAATTTTCTGTCGCAGATGCCCGAATAAAGAATTTGATTATTATATTTGTTTATAATATTACCTAAAAAATTTAAAAAGAATTTAATAAAAAAGATCATTTCGTTCTTTATATTTCTTTATTAAAAAAATATCAAAGCTAAATAAAAAAATAGGCTAGACAAGTCTAAAATTTTATCAGCTTTCCTTAAATTTTCTTTTGTCTCATTGGGACCTAAAATTTTTTATAGATGAAGGAAGTATTGTGTCGTCCGTATTGGTACGATATTTCGTTTATTCATTGCTAGAAACAACGTTTCAGGTGCGTGATTTTGCATTTTTAGATTCATCGAAAAAAGTGGCACAATTGCAAGCATATACGACTGAAAGAGATTATTTGTCTCGTCAATAAAAGGAGGAAAAATAAATGAATTTTGAAAACTCTTCCCAAATCTTGAGCTCAAAAGTGCGCTAAATAAACTAAATTTTTTTCTCGTAAATTTCAAATTTAGACCAAGTGCATGCTAATGCAGAGGGGCAAAATACATAGCGATTAGTATATAAGTCCACAAATTTTGAAGATTCATTAGTCCTTAAAATTCTCGTTCTCTGGATTTCCTTTTAATCCAAGAAAATGAGAGTTCCGATTAGTATTCTATACTTGATCGTGCCGATTTTTTCAGCACCGAGTCATAGTAAGTTCAATAATATATTTATTTTTTATTCTAAATCATTCAGGTTACGATAACTCTTCGTCTCCTAACGCACAGAACTCTCAAAATCAATACCCCTACTGGTGACACTGTAAAATTTTCGAAAAGTAAAATTCACAAAAGATATTTTTTTTGAAAAAGTCATCTGCGTGATATCAAGGGGTTGTTTTTTAACGTTAACGGTTGAAGCCCAAAAATCGGTATTAGAATGTTGTAGGAACTTAAAAATTAAGAGACTCTGTTAATAATATAAAATTCCCGAAAAGATTATTTTTTGACAAAGTGTTATCTGTATGGTGCCAAGGTGCTGTATTTTAAGGTTATGGATTGAAGTCCAAAAATCGGTGTGGCATTTTCAAGAAGCCTAATAATTAAGAAAAACCCCTTGATACAAGCAGGTGTGACTTTCATAAGAAAAATTTTTTTTTAGAATTTTACAGTGTAAATAGAGTCTCTGATTTTTGGGCAAAACAAAAATTTCTAATACAAATTTTTGGGCTCCAAACCTAAAAGTTTGAAAACAACCCTTTATACCGAAAACAAATATTTTTTGAAAAAATAATCTTGTTGGGAATTTTACAGTGTAATTAATCTGACTTTTGGGCAACTGAAAAATACAAAACCGATTTTTGGGCTCCAACCCTTAGAGTTTAAAAACAACCCCCTTATACCAAGCGCATATTACTTTGTAAAAAAATCTTTTTTAGAATTCTAATCTGTGAATAAACTCTGATTTCTGGGTTCTTTAGAAATACGAACAACGATTTTTCGGCTCTAGCCCGTTTGGCCAAAAACCAACCCGAGTGTACACCGTTAATACTGTTACGAAAACTGATCGTTTCTCAGAATTGTTTAGGGGGAATAGTCCGTCGTACATTTATCCCCGAAATTGAATAAGGAAAATTAAGGTGAAATGAAAGGCAGGGTAGTAAGGGAAAATTGTGAGAGATGAAGTGATGAAAACCGGGGGAAGAGAAGGTAGAAGAAGCAAGGAAAAGGGAGGGGAGGTGAAGTAGAGAGAAATGTGAGAAGAAATATTTGAGCGTCACTAGAGGAAGTGAGGGGAAATAAGTAACGGGAAAGTGGGGGGTGGTGAGGTAAAATGAGGCTGGGGGAAGTAGTGTAAATAAACGAAAGTAACGGGAGTGGAAGTAACGGTGGTAAGGGAAAACGAAAGACGGGAAAGTAAAGGAAATGTTGAAAATGTGTTTCTTAACATTATTTTCCCTACCCTCATTTCACCTCAATGCCCTCACTTTCAATATTTTCTTTTCCTAAGCGAGTACTTTCCTATTTCGAATTCCTTTAGTCCACTCTCAATGCTTCTTCTATACTGACCCGCACTACCCATCCTCAATTCAATCATTTCCCCTAGCCCATTCCATTTCACATACTTCCCCACTTCTTATTTTTCTCGCATTCCGTACTAACGTTTTTTCCTTATTACTTACTCCCCCTTCCCAAATTTCTTCACCTCCCCTTTATTTGATTTCCCTTACTTTCATTACCTCCTCTGCCTTTATTTAAATTTGTTTACATTACTTTCCCTAGCCTCATTTTACCTCCGTGACCCTACTTTTGTAGGGTATCTGTATCCCTCCTTTTCCTTCATTTCCAAAACTTCCCCACCCCTCATTGTTTTTAATTTCCTCGTCGTACACTTATCGATTTTCCCCACTCTTCCTACTTCTCAACGCCTTATTTATCCTCAATTGGCCCCTATTTGTTCCTATACATACCTTGCTTCTTCTATTTTATCTCTCCTCGTGCTGCCTCACTTCTACACTCACTACTTTCCCTTAATGCCCAGCCTGTCGCTTTTTCCCTCACTTTTCGTAACTTAATCTTGGGGACAAAAGTATGATACACAGATGGATACCCAGCCGAAACTATAAGGGATCATTCATAAACAACTTTCCGAATTTTGAGCAATTTTG
>NC_046663.1:5361781-5393835 GCF_010883055.1 Belonocnema kinseyi | reverse complement strand
CATTCACAAACATTTATTTGGTTATGCCCTCCTCCCGAAAGTAACATAAACTTTAGGTAAAGCCTGACCTTACGATTATTATACGTGAATTATGAACTTCAGTAATAAATCAACAATTAAAAGAAAAAAGTGATTTTCAGAGTAACTGTTAAAATGTGCCTATTTGAATTTTACGTGAAAGTTAATTCGGGTATTATTGAATTTTTCAACTACTAAAGATAATTTTTTTACGAAAAGTGGAGTAGTTAAATTTTTAATGAAAAATAATAATTTTGAATTACGAAAAAAAACAATTTTCTGACAAATATTTGATTTTTTAAACTAAATTATTGAACTTTCAAGACAAAGTGACTTATTTTCTCTGCAAAAAAGTTGAATTATTATATATAGAATATGAAATTTTGATAATAAAATTAATTTTATACCAAAGAAAACTATATTAATTTTCAACCAAAAACGAATTTTTCACAAAATAGATTTAATCTTAACAAAAAGTACAATTTCTACTTAAAAAAGAACACTTTTTGGCTACAAATTTAATAGGTAAATTTTCAATTTCGAAAGTACTTTTTTAACCAAAAAAAAAAGGAATTTAAGAAAAAAACAGTTCACTTTCCAACCAAAAAGATGAATTTTTTATTATATTTTGAATCGTCCACCAAAAAATGTATTTTTAAACAATAATTTCTACTTGGAATATTAGCTGTTAAATTTTTAACCAAGAAGATAAATTTTTAAACAATAATAGTAGTGCACTGCCGAAAAAACGCATTTTCAATAACATTTACGAATTATCAACAAAAAATTAAATTTTTAAGAAGGAAACCAAATTTTTTTAATTATAAAAGATGACTTTTTAAACAAAAAGATCAATTTACTACCGAAAAGACTAATTCTAAGTAAAAATTTAAGAATTCTCAAATAGGCGTTTAATATTTAAAAAAGAAATAATTTTTTTTAATTCTTAAGAAAGTAATTCGTCTTTAAAAAATAGTTGGTAAATTTTAAAGTAAAAAGTTGATATTTTCAAAAACAAAAAATTATTTTTTAAAGAAGAAGATGAACTTACTACCAAAAGAGATGAATTTTTAATAAAATTCAATAATTTAAACCAAAAAAGTAGAATTTCTATCTAAACGAGATGAATTTTTAAACCTAGAGATGAATTCACTACCTAAAAAGACGATTTTTCAATTAAATTGTCAAAGTTGTGGAAACGTACTAAAAACTTCACAATATGTACTTTTGGATAAAAATTCTAAATAATTCTAAAAGTTTAATATACTTGTAAACATTATTTTTACTCGGACTCCTTCCCTACCCGGTGTTGAACGTAGGTTTTGTGAGCCCCCCCCCCCCCACTCTCTCCCTTATTTGTCTTTTGTGCGTGCTCAGGTTGTCATGGAAGTTGATTTTGAATTTCTCTAAGGGTCAAGAGCTGAGAAAAAATTATTTTTCCTAAAAACGCACTTTTTTCAATTTTTTAAGTGGGCTAAAGGTGGACCAACGCGAGATGTTTTCTTACTCTCGTGTAAAATTAATAATTTGAAAGATCTATTAAGCTAGAAGATCCACAATTGAAATTCTCAAATTTATTTGGATCTAGAATATCGGGATTATTTTCGGCTCTCGAATGCACATAGAAAATTGACCCCCCCCCCCCCCCCTGCACAAGAAGAAACTTCTTTGCCAAAAATAAAATCTGCAAAAAAGTGTATCCAAATTTTTGGGCTTATTTTGGTCTCTCGATTGCACTAAACTTCAGAAATCACCCGAATACAAAAAAGCCACCCCTTTTTAAAAACGCAAGCCTGTGAAAAACAAAATAACAAATAAACAGATAAAAATAAATTAGAATTTGCCTTAGAAATCTCCAAGAAAATATAATTTTCCTGCAAAGCCTCACTAGAAGTGTACAAATGGGTTGGTTTTTGGCATGAAGGTTCTTTATAAGGCTTGATTTTAAGTCCATGAATTTTAAATGACAATATATTTTTTACAGGTATAAATGGTTTGATATCATATTTTAAACATCTGATATAATGGGCTAAATACAATTCTTAGAGACGGATTTTTCTCGAAAAATTGTCTTGATGTTGTTTTTTGTAATGAATTAAAAATATGATACATTTTATGCGCCTAGAAAGTTGCAGAAAATGCAATATTTTTTGAATTAATTATAAAAAAACAAGATCATTTTTTGAAAAACCTCTATGAGGAATTGTATTTACCTCTTTAGATTATGTTCCACTGTATAATTCTGAAAAAAAAGTTTCACAAAGTGTTATCTGCTTGGTATAAAGGGATTAATAAAAAGTTTTCTTTTTCAGTTTGAATGTTTGTTAAAAATTTATTTTCAGAGATATAGAATTTGTTGCAGGAGAGTATAATCTTTTTTGTTTAATGCAATAATTTGGTTTAGCATCAATGCTTGTAGTTTAGAAATTCAACAATTTAAAAAATACAATAAACTTAAATAAAACATTTTAAGCACTTTGTGTTTTATTCAAGGCATTTATCAAATAAAATGAGAGTGAGAATTTTCAAACAAAAATGTAATACCCGATATTTTAACTAAGAATAGAAAACTTGCAATTTTTGTTGAAAAATTAATTTTTAAAGAAACATAAAAACAATTTTTCAAAAAAATTGTGAAATGTTTAATAAGACATATGATGGTTCATATTCCAATAAAAAAGATTAAAATTAAAACGAAAAGCATTCTGATTTTTAAATATTTAGAGACTACAGAATAGAAATGTAAATAAAGATAGAATCTCACTGGTCATACGTTAAAAATATTACTTTAGAAAAATTGGCAATTTTTCTTAAAAAATAACGTTAATTTGCCATTTAAAATTTTTTGATTTCGGATAATACATTTTTCAATTGAGACCAAACACGAATTTAACCCTTGAAAAAATCTATTTGCAGATGAGATCATAGCACAGCTCAAGAAGGAAGTGCTGCTACCAGCTCCTAAGCCTGTAACAGGCGTGAAAGCAGGAGGATCAATTAAAATAGCTTGCCATAGTTACGAACACCTTGATCACATCACCTATGGACGTTTATCTGTAGGCGAAACCGTCCAAGTGGCAGTAGAAGAATTTGATGGTAAAAGATATGTCTTTGGATTAGTACATAAGTACACCGATGGAAAATATTTGCTTCCATTCCTTGAATATGCGCCAAAGGTAGAAGACGGAATATACAGAGTTAAACTGATTCTTGAAAAAAATCTTCATAACGAGTTAAACGCCTTGAAATATGGTATTTTGGATAGTACAGATAGAGTAAATCCACTATTCTTCGAAAAGATTGAAGATAAATACATTTGGAATGCTCAAGTTGCACACTATGATGGCCATCATCTATATCATCTTGGATACTTTCCAACCGTTGGGAAAGAGGAGGACAATGCACGTCGCTTTATTTACCATAGGAAATACGCTTTTTCACATATGGCAGGGCCTTCTATAAGAGCCTAAATCTAAATTTAATCCTATTTTCTTAATAAATAATCTCTATAGTATAGAATGTCGGCACTTGCTGGATTTGAGAAAGGTTTTCTGCAGTTTTCCTCTCCCTTAGCAAAAAGTTCAAGCAAGTGTGCGTGCAGTTATTCTTAATTCGGCTGCAGACGATAGAGATACATTTTCCTAATTTTAATGTAAAAAAATTGTAGACATTATCATATAATAAATTATCATATACATAGTATAACATTTATCGTTATTTAAATTGTAATGCGATATACACTATATATGAGTAATTAGGCTAGGCCGAAGCGTGGCCCTTTGCCGGGAGATGGCGCCACCGACGCGTCGGTAAGGTATGGAGCAATATTACCGACAGTCGGTAAAACAGAGAGGTCTCCTAGAAGCTTAACTACCGACAGATAGTGCTACCGTAATAAAGATACCACATTAACAGATGGCGCGTGTCAGTAGTGTAAATTACGTTTTTTATAGTCTGGCCTAAACAAACCTTTATTACACATGACGCACACATATATACACATTTATTTGGTTTTAAAAAACTTGCTTTTGTTTTTCGGTGGCCGTATCGTGAAGGTTTGTTCCTTTGAGTTAGAAAACACTCTTCAAGTTTTTTAGATTTAAAAAAATGGTTCAGATATTGGGAGTCAAATTTATATGAAAAGTGAGGTTTTAGTAATCCTGAATTCTTGTCCGACTGGACAACATTGGATTGCCAAAATTCTAGGACCTACTGCATATAATGGGGAAAGCAGATGTCATAAAGATGAGATAAGAAATTTAAAACCTAAGTAGCAGAAAAAATATTTTAAATAAACTCTTTTATGTTGCTTTCAATTCAACAGGGTTTCTAGCGCTTACTTTTCACTGGGCCTTGAAGGCTTATAACATGGTGACTGCAAATAAAAAAATACAAAAAATATGTTTAAAAATAGGGTTTGTGTGTTCTAAATTTCCGAATGGCTATCAATAACAATATTCCGAAAACAATTTTTCTCTTCGTTTTTCTTAAAAAAAAAATTATAATTTTCATCTCTATGATAAATTGTAAATGATCAGAAAAAATTACAGTTTATGTAATTTTTAATCGCTATGAAATAGTCTAAAACGCATTAAAAGTAATATGAAAGGACATTTTATGTCATTATCTAAAGTCTTAAAATGGTTTAAAACGCGCAAAAACAAAATATTATATGAAAAAATAAGTCAAAGTAGGCGCGAAAAAAATGGGTTGAAAGAAAATTGGTGGAAGAACTGAAAAAAATGGTTACAAAAAATGGTTTGAAAAAAAAATAGTTTGAACAAAATTTGTTGGGAAAAAATGTTGGCGTTTATGCATTTTTTCTGTGTCAAATTTTGGCGCCCAGTCGCTTTTAGTTTGCAAAATGTTGACGCTTATGTCCCTTTGTACGAAGGGGAAAGGAGGGATAGACACCTGATCGAAACTATAAGGTTATCAGCCCGGGATTACAAACCCCTAAAAATTTTACCCGATTTGAATTATCTCTTTTAAAATTATTTTATTTATATTTCCATTGACAGTTAATTTATTCTTTTTTACTTTTTTGGAGCTGTGACTTATGAGGATGGTTTTTGTACTGAATTTCAATTCGTTAGGTATAGCTATAGAGTAATGATCAAGACTCCCGACTGCTAGGTGATAGGTTCAGCTTTAGATGTAGGTTCGAAACCTGGTAGCTGTAGAAATTTTATTTGTAATATAATGTTTAAAAATGTGATATTGAGTATTGATTCTAAACAGGACCATTAAAATGTATTAAAAAAATACTATCAATCAATTTTCTTTTGTATATATTTATTTTTATATCTTTAGAGTATTGCAATGGTAGGTATTTGAAATTAAACAAAAAGTTTGAAAATAAAACTTTTTTTATTTAAATAATATTTTCACCATATGGAGTCGTATGATGATGAATGAATGGTCGTAAACACAATTGAATACTTTTTTAACGTCAACTCTAGCATTTTCGTACGACAGCGGTTTGCCAGTAGAGAACCAGTACTAATGTGCAGTACCAGTACTGTGCCAGTTCCACTTGGAAAATACTTAACGGTAAGTAATTACGCGGAGAAAATTTGTTCATTAAAATTTACCCAATTAGTTCGGTAAATGAAGGACATTACTGCATTTAGATAAAGTTTATAATTATTGTAGGATGTAATACAAAACTGAATATTTTCATTTAAACGAAAGTATACATTTCATTTATAAGTTTTTAATGTTCAATTTTTCCAAATTTAAAATATTGAAAATTAACCCTCAGTAACCTCACTGGGGTCAAAAGTACCCAGAGGCTTTTTGAAAGTGGCGCCATTTCTGTATAGGCTAGGAGAGCGGGCCAGGACCCGGGGGCGGGGGGAGTTTAGAGGACCTCGTCCATGATGTACCCATGGTAAGACTCAGTTAGGTTAGTGACACCGAAAGCGACAATTTGAAATTTCGATTTGTGCCTTTTAGACCCCTGTAGGGTAACAACGTTACGAAAATTGTTCTGGAGAGAAATACAAAACGTAAGTAAATTCTCTATTTACATATTTTTTCTTGTGTCCAATAATAAAATGAAAGTAGGCTTTGTGCGACGCGAGAGTAAACTTTGATTAACATTTTCTATTTTTTTCATGTTACACTGAAATAAGAATTGTATTTCCGAAAATTAAATAAACGAACTGTTTTTTAATGCATTTTTTTGTTCTTTTTTTATATCATTTTATACATACTGTATGATTTTGAATCAAATAATATTTTTACAGGTTTTTCAATTTTTCGCAATTTTCAGATAATATAATAATTATACTTTTTGGAACCAATAATTATGTCACCTATATCATCTGAAAGTGCGACTCTTTATCTTTTGAAATTACTCCATATAAACACTTATCGTTATTTAACACAAAAAAGTCCAATTTTCAACCAAAGAGATGAATTTTTAACAAAAATGATGCATTTCTAAAGCAAAAAGACGAATTTTCAACAAATAAAGAATTGTCAGATAAAAAAGAGAAAAAAATAATCCCGGTTCTTGAGCTTTAAGACAAAAGGAAGAAATTGATGAAATTGAGATTTTTGCTGATCAATTTTATTAGTCCTTAATCATGAGTATAATTAATCAACACAGAACATCAAAAGCTAGAATTTCATTAACTCTTTTTTTATTTAAAAGTTAAGTCTATTATAACTGTATATTTTGAAAATATATATAATTTTAACTTTTTTAAGAC
Source organism: Belonocnema kinseyi (assembly GCF_010883055.1). Classification (NCBI taxonomy): domain Eukaryota; kingdom Metazoa; phylum Arthropoda; class Insecta; order Hymenoptera; family Cynipidae; genus Belonocnema; species Belonocnema kinseyi. The sequence goes on along the minus strand of NC_046663.1, from coordinate 5,387,098 downwards.
ATGCAAATAAGAATGTATAAAAAAAGAATTGATGCTTAAAAATGTATTTGATATTATAAAAAAGGTTTTCCAAACTACAAGGAATAGTTCAGCGAAGACAAAACTCTCCAAATATTTCCATCATATTATTACAAATCTTCAAAAAATATGGGGAAAATGAAAGGTGGCCCTCATGTGAAAACTAACTTATTATTTCTTTCGAGACACAACGTTGTTTTAATTTTTGATATTTTTTTAAGTTTTAAACGAAATTTTAGAATGCACTATAAACTGCTCAAAATAAAATTAAGTTATGACAATTTGTTCCCAAGATACAACTTTGTAAAGAAAACTTTGATTAATTTTTTCATCATTCACCTAATATACAATTAGCCCTTAGTCCATAAATTTGTTGTTGTTCTAAATAACAATAAAATACTTGTTTCACATTTTTTATTTATAAAACTATATATTTCAGTCCAAAGCAATTTCTTAACATCACCACGGTTAGCAAAGTTTTTTTAGACGATTCTATTCTTTGCAAAAATAAAATTAGTAACGTTACATATACGTCTCATAAAAAAAATTCAAAGTAAATATGCAGATCTTGTAGCATAAAGAATTTTTCTGCTTATGATTTTTTTCCTATCTCGTAGATATTTTCTGAAGAATGAAATTTTTTTTATTTAGACATTATCACGAATAAAACAGAAATGGCACTTCTTATTTTAGATCGCTTAAAGACAAAAATTTATTCCTAAAATGTTGTTCATATTTTTATTTTTCTGAAAAATGAAATTCGTTATGTGTAATCATTTTTTTTACAATTACAGTGAAATCTACACGCTTAAATGAAACAATTTTATTTATTCGGTTTTAGACAGGGAACTGAAGCCCTGGTCTATGTCTAATATCTAGAATATCTACAGCCCTGAATATAAGACCAGCTTAGAATTCCTGTACAGTTCCTTACCCAGTAGGCACAAAATTTGGCGACGTCTTTACGACATCGTTACGACATCTTTACGACAACTTTACGACATCATATGTCAATGTCGTTAAGTCGTCTTTATAATATCGTAAATATGCCGTATAATCAGACGATGTCTTTACGATATCGTAAAGACACTGTAACGACATGGACATAGGATGTCGTAAAGTTGTCGTAAATATGTCGTAATGATTGTAAGGACGTCACCAAATTTTGTGCTCACTGGGTTATATTTTCCCCGGCATATTGCTGGGCACGATCCTGCGCATGCAGACTTGATGTTTCCTCTGGTAGCAACTGGCAAAAAAATGTTTACATGAGCCTACAACGAAGACTGCACCGACAAAAGAACCTTTGAATAATCGATTATTTATTTCTGTACAGATTTCTCTGCTATGTCAATTTAGTCTTGACTTCCTTACATAAACGCGTACGGAGTCCTTTACAGAATTCCGTCGGAAAATTTTATGTCGTATACAGCTAAAAAGAAGCTTTCCTTATATTCTCTTCTAGCTGAAACTTACGAAAAAGGGATCCAACTTAGTCGGCACAAAATTTGGAGACGTCTTTACCACATCGTTACGACATCTTTACGACAACTTTACGACATCCTATGTCCATAACATTAAGGTGTCTTTACGATAGCGTGAATAAGTCGTATGATTTGCCGATGTCTTTACGATATCGCAAAGGCACTGAAACGGCATAGACATAGGATGTCGTGAAGATGTCGTTAATGTGTTGTAACTATGTCGTAAAGACGTCGCCAAATTGTATGCCCACTGGGAAGCCACTAGCGAACCCTCGCCGATTAGTTTCTATACTGTTTCATGTATAGGTTCCTGACCAAGTTCCTGTACGCGAAACCGTGAGCGAACCCTTACAGGGCAATTTAAAGATTAGCATGCATATATTTTTCGTTTCAGGGTCATTTACCCTATAAGGTTTCTGTACGGGAATTTTCAGTTAAGAATAATTGATATTTACCTTTTGTTATTAATTTTAATGCACAGAGGATGCTAGATTTATCGAAGAACGGTAATTTCATTTTCAGAAACTTTCATAAGTGAACAAGTACATTAGATGTCAACGCTTTTCACCGAATATCTTCATTCACTCCGAATGCAATTGTACAGTTTATTTATCAGCCGATTTTACTGCGACAACTTTTGATCAAAGCGCATCACAGTGAGTGCATTGGCGGTAACCGAAGTTTCTGTTGCCCACTAGGTTCCATGTAAAACATGCCTTGATTTTATACAGCCTATTTTAGTCTAAGGCGTACCAGTATAGCACCAGCTTCAAGTTCGTGAAGAGCTATATTATTACCTCTTCGACAAGGAGTATCGAGTTAGCATATACACGAAAGAGGAATGGTTTGACGGTGAGGCACACCTGCCCAGTGATGAAGAAAACTGGTTTACAGATAGCTCCAGAAGCAAGGGGAACGCAGGAGCCGGTGTATATCGTAGAAGGAATGGAATGAGCTTTACAATCACAATGAGGTCCTATGCCACCGTTCTACAATCTAAGATTATGGCCAGGCTCCAGTGCCACTACAAAACAAAGAAATATGGCAATAAAAGAAACCTTCGTATCTGCTCAGACAGCAGGGCTGCTATAATGGCCTTGAATAGAACAACGACCACGTCGCTTCTCGTTTGGAAGTGCTTTGAGACACTAAATAAGCTAGCGACAGAGAACCGAGTCACTCTTCTTTGGATTTCTGCACACAGCGGCATCAAGGGCAATGAGATATTGAACAGACTAGCAAAACAAGCAGGAAAAGAAAATTTTACTAAACCTAAGCCAGTTGCAGGCATTTCCAGTTAGTTAGTCACTAAAGATTTTAAGAGTTGGCTAACCGACGAACATCAGAATGAGTGGGGTTTGGCTTCTGGCTGCAGAGAGGCTAAACACTCTTGAGCTTAAAGCTGAACTTTCACCGAGCGAAGGAGTTACTCCACATCGGAAAGAAGAAGTCAAAGATCTAACAGAAATTTTTATAGGACACGGAAACCTCCGGTATCACAGACATAAGATAGGGCTTGAAGAAAGTCTCCTCTGTCGTCTGTGCGGAAAGTATAATGAGACGTTTACTCCCAGCCTTTTTCACTGCTATGGGGTTACGCTTAAGGCTTATAAGGGAACGCAACGGGACCACCCGAGCGACAGGGGCTCTGAGGGTCTCGACCTAGGATAATAATTACAATTTTTAAGTATTTTAAAGAATCTAAAAAAGATTGATCCCTAGAGTATTTATTTAAAAATTTAACTGCTCTGAAAGAATTTTAAAAGAGATAATTTAAAAAAAAATCGTTTTAGCAGTTTTAGAATGCAGGCCATTTTAAAATATTTCCCAGTAAAAAAAAACGTGTTTTGTCAATATTTTAGGATATTTATAAAACATTTTAATTAATTTCAAGCATACTTGACTAATTTGAAAGAAGTTCGAAGAATTTTATAGAGTATTTTGCGAGAATTTTCATGGATTTGAAGGGATTTTCAAGGAGAATATTGTAAAAATTACTTTTAGTAACGTTTTGGAGATTCAGGGCATTTAAAAATATTTTAACATGAAAATAACGGCTACTTTCTCAGAATGAAAAAATGCACCACGTGCTTGACCAACACAATTTGAGAATGGGCATCTTTAAATCTAGTATTTTGCATACTCTAGAGGAGTGCGGTTTTGTTTTCTTTCAATCTCTAAAGAAATAAACTATAAATTCCTAAAAATAAAATATAAGTTTGCCAGTAATTCGATTTTTTCATACGCGTTTGTTTCTCAATTGTTTTTTCGTACGTGCTCAATTTAATTCATTTTCGATAAAAAAAAGTATCACAAAGTTTAATTTAAAGTGCCAATTATGGTATAAATATACCGAAATTTCAATTAGCAAAATGAATTCAAGTTTTACTTTGTGCGTTCTAAAATGATTGGCTTTCCTAAAAAGAAAAGAAAAAAATTCAATTTTTTGTTTGAAAAAAAAGAAAAAAAACAAGGTAAGCTACTAAATCCCCTTCCTTCACTTTTTTATTTCCTGTTACTGTTCCCACCTGCACAAATTTTTTTTCTTTGATAAGGTATGTATTATTAAAGGCTCATTATAAGGCATATTATAAGGCTTTATTAATAGTGTATCCTGCCCGCAGAAATTGTACACGATCACTGAAGTTAAAAAATTGGAACTCTTAAAAATAAACATTTTTTTATATAAAGTACTCTTGACTGAACTGCAAACTGGAGAGTTAAAATTAGAATTCATTTTAATCGAAGATAGCGCTTTTTCGATGCATATCGTGCTTGGGTCGCTTCATAAAGTTTTGATTTTTCTGACTTTAAGTTGTTAAAAGTTCTAGAAAAATCGGTTTGCGAGTGTGAGTGGGCAAGCCTCTCATCTCTGTGCACATCTTTCGAATATAATTTTTAAAACGTTTTTAACTGAGAAATTTAAGAACAAGTGTTTGGATAAATGAAGCTGTACTACTCGCTCCACTAACATCATGGTTAGTTGACTATTTTCTCCATTTCTTAGAATGACGTGATGTAGATGCTGCCTGAGCTGTGAAATTGAGAATTGATTTCTTGAAAATTTAATTTTGCTTCGACAAACAATTATCAGCATTGTTTCCAGAGTCTTGTTTTTGGCTAACTCAAAAATTTTCTAATAACAGTAAAAACATCCCAGTCCATTATGATACTCGCAGCTTCTCTCACCAGAAGCTCTCAGTCTCATCATGCCGGCCAACGTACCAAACGCCAAATTGTCCATTTTGGGTCCCGATTAAACGGAGCGTCCCTGCCCACATTGAAGTAGCAACCCACGTACAAGAATAAAAGGTAACGGCTCTGGCACGATCTATCATTAAGGTTTTTACAATAGACAAAAATCATAAAAGGAGTTGTCTTTAAATGCTGCCCGTCATCCAGATCATCTTCTCCAAACCCAATGGTAACCAATGAAGCACTAGAATCTCTAATGACTAAACTATATTCGAAAAATTTCTTATTGCAATAAAGGAAGAACTCACTAAAAGTAAAGAAGAAATCAATACAACTATGCACAAATATTCTGATAAACTAGATGCGGTTTCTGTTCTCCAAAAAATCACTGAAGAATCCGTGGAACAAATCAAGGTAAGATTGGATGCTGTGGAAACAGCGTTAACTGATATTGAAAATACAGGCATGTCTTCTCACTCTAATGACCTTGCTGCTGACGTTCTGGAACGTCAAGTGAGATCTAAAAATATTATTTTTTTCAGAGTACCTCAATCCACTACGAATACTGCCGAATCGAGAATTGATGACGACAAATCGAAAGTCAACTATATTTTTGTCAAACTCGATAAATCACTGGATGGTCTAAAAATTCACAGGGTGGAAAAGAAATCATCTCGAAAAATTCGACCAGTTAAGGTCCTCTTTAAAGATACAGCCTTGGCTGTTAACTTTCTTCGACAAAAATTGAAATAAGATGGCCCGATTTCTTTTCATATAGACCAAACACAGGAGCAAAGAGATAATTTTAAAAAGTTGAAAACAGAACTCCAGGATCTCTAAAATAATGGCAAAACAAATAAAGCAATCAGATTTTTTAATGGCTTTCCCAAAATCGTTGATATTTAACCCTTAAAGCTATCAAAAAACGGATCAACCGCAAACCAGGAATAAGCAAGTCGCCGTCTTTTCCCTCAGTGTATTACCAAAAATATACGAGGACTTAGGACAAAGCTTCTTAACCTGAGAATATTAGTGTTAACATCGTCGACATGTTGGGACCTCATCATATTAACAGAAACAGGGCTACATCAAGGTATAAATGATGCCAAACTCGGTCTTCAAGACTACCATATTTATAGAAAGGACAGATCCCCCAATACAAGTATTTTTGTGAAGGGAGGAACAATTCGACCAATTAAGATCCTCTTTAAAGATACAGCCTCGGCTGTTAATTTTCTTCGACAAAAATTGGAATAAGATGGCCCGATTTCTTTTCATGTAGACCAAACACAGCAGCAAAGAGATAATTTTAAAAAGTTGAAAACAGAACTCCAGGATCTCTAAAATAATGGCAAAACAAATAAAGCAATCAGATTTTTTAATTGTTTTATCAAAATCGTTGATATTTAACCCTCAAAGCTATCAGAAAACGGATCAACAGCAAACCAGGAATAAGCAAGTCACCGTCTTTTCTCTCAGTGTATTACCAAAATGTACGAAGACTTAGGACAAAGCTGCTTGACCTGAGAATATCAGTGTTAACATCGTCGAAATGTTGGGACATCATCATATTAACAGAAACAGGGCTACATCAAGGTATAAATGACACCAAACTCGGTCTTCAAGGCTACCGTATTTATAGAAAGGACAGATCTCCCAATACAAGTATTTTTGTAAAGGGAAGTGGCGTTCTAATTCCGTAAGTAAAACAATAGCCAGTAATCAAATATTAATTCTACAAAACTCTATTGAACAAATTTTTGTAAAAATTAGAGTTGCACATATCGATTATATAATCTGTTCTATATATTTTCCATCCGCCTCTCCCAGTGAAAGTTACAGTAAGAATATTGAGTCTGTAAATGATGTCACACGGCTGTTTCCGCTAGCGAAGCTCTTGTTTACAGGCGATTACAATCTTTCTGGTGTTTCCTGGTATATTGATAATAAAGGCGCCTTAACGGATAGGGGATCTTCAGTCAGAGGTACAAAACTAAAGGCGGCCGAAACTAGATCTAACAAATATGCATTTTTAGATCTTAAGCAACTGAACAGCGTAGGAAATACGAGTAGTCAAGGAAAGCTCCTAGACTTAATTTTTTGTATCATCAGTCTTACAGATATTTAAATGAGAGTGGATAATTTAATTAACTGTGACTCATTTCACCCTCCCTTAGAATTTAAAATTCCTCTGTCTGATGGATTCTCTTCAATAAATAATATTTTCCTATTTTCAGACTACGCTAATGCTAACTACGAAAAGCTATGTAAGTAACTCGCGGAAGTTAATTAGCAAAATAAATGACATTCAAACGATATTGAAATTTCAACTTAAAATCTTTATTAACATATAAATTTTGCTATTTAGAAATACGAACCTACTAAAAAATTTATTCCTTTCAACATATCCCACGTGGTTTAATCTTGAGTTAAAAAATCTTAGTCGACTAAAAAAGATTGCTCATAAAAGATTTAAGCAATGTCCATCTTTAAATAATTATGAAAGTTTTAGTTCCCTAAGATCGAGGTGCAAAAATCTGAGTTGTAGTTTGTATCTTCAGTATACCAGTGATGTAGAAAGCAACGTACCAGAAAATATAGAGGCCCTCTGGCATCTCCTGAATCAAAATCAGAAATACACAAGTGTCCCAAGAAATATAGTTTATAATGATATAGAAATTACCAACGGTAAATAGATTGCAAATGTCTTCGCGGAATGATTCAACTCTATACACACAAACAACCAACTCTCAAATTGTACTACAAATTTCGACCAGGACGTTGGATTATCCGAACTTAAAATATCTCTACAGGAGGTTTTTAAGAGAATATATCACCTAGATCCTCACAAAGGGCCAGGAGCGGCTTATGTGCCACCTCGTTTTTTTAAGGAGTGTACCAGTTTACTTTCGGAACCTTTAAGCATTCTATTTAATCATTCTTTGGAATGCGGAACTATTCCGAAACGATAGAGGGTCTCATCAATAACACCAATATATAAATCAGGACCAAAACAATTTTTAAGGTACTTCAGACCCACATCCATGCTGAACGTCGCTTTCAAAATATTAGATAGTTTTATAGCAGATTGTCTAAAAGATTTCTTCGACAATATTTTTATTGACAAACAGCGTTTTCAGAGAATTTGTTACAGATACTATGGATAAGGATCATCAGGTAGATGCGATATACGCTAATATCGCAAAATCGTTTAATCGCTTTTAAATTCTTATTTAGATTGTTCTTCCTTAGTATGACAAATTTCTTTCGATATTCCTTCAAGGAGGTTAAGCAATTCAGATCCTGGCTTGTTCGAAATTCCATTTCGTAGAACAGAATATGGCTCACATGCACCTCTTCTCGAAATCTGTTGTAATTATACTGAATATTAAGTATACTCTGTATTATAATTATATATCAAGGTATTAGCCGTCAATAAACTAAACTAAATTAAAATTTTAATACTGTCTCGGCTGTTAACTTTCTTCGTCAGAAATTGAAATAATGTGGCCCGGATAAAAAAAATGCTTGATTGGCCAATCAAGTTCGACCAGTCTCCACGGTGAGGCGCTCTGGCCAATCACAGGCATCGTCGATATTAGTACACTGAAGAACAACATGACTTGATACATCAGTTTCAGGTCAGCCCCTGAAGAAGTAAACTGCAATATTTACGAAACGTCTTGCCCGTGTAAAAAGACAAATAATTTTATATTATATCTGCTATATAAATTGCTAGTGGACAAAAATTGTCTATGACACATCACTTGAATTCTGTATGAAAAACCTTTTCACATTTATGAATTATATTTAACTAGGAATAGAGTTTTTTTAATGAAAAATTTTTTAATCTTGGGAATTTTAATTACTTTTCGATCATATTTTTTAAAAATTATGTTTGAAACCTTTCTCCTTGATCAAAACTTAATTTATGAAAAATTGTAATCGTTTTGGAAAAAATTAAAACCTTGGTTCTGCATAATCTCCTAGCGATGAAATTTTTTTTATAGTAAGTTATTCAACACCTTTTTTCTGATATAAGACAAAAGATTACATGAACCCATGAGGGAACCTTTACAGGACAATTTAAAGGTTAGCTTGCATGCATTTTCCGTTTCAGAGTCATGTACAGTTTCCATCAACAAATATTTGTACAGGTTCGTATGCAAGCTCATGTCCAGGATCTTCCGTGGTTTCTTTAAGTACATTTTTTAGCTAGGAATAATTAAAATACACCATTTTTTATTTATTTTAATGCATAGAGTATGCTAGATTTATGTAAGAACGATAACTTTATTTTCAGAAACTTTCATAAGTGAACAGGTACATTAGATGTAAACGCTTTTCACCGAATCTTCGTTCACTCCGAATGCAATTGTACGGTTTATTTATTAGCTGGTTTTACTACGACAACTCTGAATCAAAGTGCATCACAGTGAGTGCATGGGCGGTAACCAAACTTTTTGTTGCCCGCTAGGTTCCAGGTGAAACACTCCTTGATTATATACAGCCCATTTTAGTCTGAAGCGTACCAGTACAGCACCAGCTTGAAGTTCGTGAAGAGCTACTGCCACAGGTTTACCATTCTCGCCCTTTACTAAATTAAGGGAAATTTGTATTGAATCAATAATTAGGTGCCTAAATCATGAAATAGTAATAATTTAGCATTTAACTGGTGGAATACTCTCAAGCCCTAATTCTGTGCTAGCCACTGGTCTGTTCGATTCATAATAGAAGCCTTTTTTCATGTCAATACTCAGAACCGCATTATGCACTCTCTGACCTTGGAATAGTAATGCGCAGTAGCGCTCAAAATCGCGCCGTGAACTGCGCAGTCAAACGTGAAGCCGGCATAATATCGGCACGCACAGAATCGAGGTATGTGTGTATTACACAAAACATAATTTTTGAATTACCGAAATTTCCAGGTGCAGTAGCTTTAAATAGGAAATTTAACTCTGCCACATATTGTGCAACAACAGTTTTATCATAGCAGATTATATCCCGCTTAATAAACTGAAATCGGGGCGGCGGATCATCTGATGAAGAAAGAAAAATATCGTTACTCTATATTTCAAAAATGGAAAACTTAGTTCTCTTATGATTACTAAACTATAAAAAATCCCGCATCTACTATTAATTTCCTGAGTAATTGAATTATTAATTTCGAATCTTCATTCTGTCCCTCTCCAAGTTTTCTCGATCTCGAAAGCTGTATTCTGAGGATACTCCAAGCTGACACTATCCAGGTCAAAAATATCGAACCTTACAGCTATCTTATTGATTTTAATTGAAGTCAGTAAAATTTGTAGTACTGTATGGGTAATGTTTTGTGGCTAAAGAATTTAAAAAAAATTCCAATATTCTTGCAGCCGCACGGTTTGGAAATTTTAAACCAATTTTTCTTTCAGTTATAATATTTTTAACATTTTCTTTTGTATTATAATAAAACTTACAATTGTCTTGTAAGGTAAGATGATTTTTTATATTATATATTTTAAAAAACAAATGTTCAAAATGTTCCCAATAAAAAAAGTTTTATAATTTTTGACGGAATATTCTATATTTCTTTCATTTTTTTTATTATCATGTAATAATTATTTAAAGAGCAGTAGTATCTTAGCGGTAGTTGATTTTCTGGTACTTGATATCAGCTTGATGATATTTTATTTGAAATTCGTATTTTTAACTAAAAAAATATAAAATTTACAAGCCTACACAAATTAAGATTTCGTCGGAATTTAAAGATCAGATTTCAAACAACATTATCAATCTTTGGATAATTAAAAGGTTGAAACAATTTAATGTTATGTTGACGTTTTTAACCGAAATGGGTTATTGGAAACAAAAAAAAATAAATTTCAAACATGGTTATTAATTCAAAACAGCTTTTTAAGTTTTTAGCTAGGCACGTGTTTTCGAAATTTCTAGAAATTAAACTGCTGCATAAAAGACAAAATATACCAATTGTGCTCTTAAATTTTTTATAAAAGAGAAAACTAGTCATCGGATTAAAATATTGAAAATAAATCGCAAAAAGTGGATAAATAAATTGTCGAGGAGGTAACAATTAAAATATAATTATATTAGCTTTAAAAACGGGATATAACGATAATAATCACAACCCTGAAATTAATTATTTTGTACCAGAAATGGCACCACGCATTTACGAGACAGCTTGAAGTTTCTTGAAATGCCGATTTCGCACAGCTTGGGGATTTAACTTTGTATATAAAGAATTATACCAATTTCGGTTGATATTAATATGTATTATTAATATTAACATAAATATTGTTTTTGATGGTATTTTAGTTCTTAAATTACCTGGCCCAAGTCGCGTTTCTGCACGCTGCATTGATTCTGTAAGAAGAGATATAGAAATTTTTAGTTGATAAAATTTTTAAATGTATCTCAAGGTCAATGATCAAAACAAAGATGCGCTCGTTAATAGTTGCTTCTGGGAATGAGATAAAAAATATAAAATTTTTCATTTGCCCAAATTTTTACCTGTTTGTCATATTTCAATACAATTTTAATTAAAATTTTCTTTAACAAGTAGTTTTCTAATCAGGCACAAGTAAAATTGCTTAAATTTAGGTATCAGGACTTTGAATATTATCATAAGAACTTGACCAAAGTGGAAGATTTATTCAGACTCTTAAACTTTATATACCTTGACATTCACTGAGCTCAAGTCTCCAAAATATATTTGCCAACAAACTCACCAACTCCAAACTCCATGACCCAAATCTACAAACCTCAAACTCACCAAACTCAATTCCACAAACCCAAAGACCTTACATCTTATAATACCAAAAGAGAAATTGGCATAATTTGGGGTTGGTGGGTTTAGGGTTTGTTAGTTTGGAGTTTTTGGGTTAAGAGTTTGTTAGTTTGGGGTTTGTGGGTTTGGGATTGTTGGTTTGGAGTTTCTACGTTTGTGGATATGGAGCGTGTGGGTTTGGGGTTTGTAGCTTCGGGGTTTGTGGGTTTGGGTTTCGTGGGTTTGGGATGGTGGGTTTGGGATTTGTACGGATGTGTAAATGGAGCTTATGGGTTTAGGGTTCGTTAGTTTGGGGTTTTTAAATGTCCAGGTTGGGGTTTGTACGTTTATAGATATGGAGCTTGTGGGTTTGGAGCTTGTTGGTTTGGGGTTTGGGGTGTGTGGGTTTATGGCTTATTAATTTGGGGTTTGTTGGTTCGGGGACGAAATTAATGCAAAAATTCCAGGTTCTTAACCATTTTTTTTTAATTTCACTGCAAATCCTGACGTGCTGGCTCAATTCTGCAAATAGATTCGTGTTCAACGACCCCAAAAACATAAAGTATACCTATTAGAATCCCAGCAGACTCCCAAAATCATTTTCTGGTCCTGGGTAATTGTACGCGTGTGACCGTATTTAATCGTATTTGATTTATGTATTTAGTTCCTCCTTGTGAAGTTTAAATATTTTGGTGGAGGGAGTTATATTCATATAGTTGTTCGAGATTTTCATATTCTTTGTATGGCAACTTCAAAAGATATTTTCGCTCTTTTGAATAGAATGTATTACTTTCGTTTTATCATCGGTTGTCAAATTAGATATAGTGAAGTTTAAATTTTCGCAAGTTTCATATGGATTATTACAACATCCTTTGCACTTTTTCAAACAAAAATATTAGTTTTGATGACTGAAAACCACTGTATATTAATTTTTGTTACGCAGACCCAATTTTGCCTATTCTGAAACGATATACTACTAAATTCTCATTAATTTTTATCATTTATTTTCATAACAAATCTCTCAGTCTAGATAAATATATTAACAAAAGTCTTGGAAAGCTTTCGGAGGTGATTTTTTAAATTATTTTTTGCATGATTTTAGTTGAAAGCAGCTGACACTGAATGCATTTAAATGATAGGAGTAGTTCCTAGGCGCCGTGTAATATAATTTTGGAAATAGATATATTAACTATAGTCTTAGAAAGTTGTCCAGGGGGATTATTTTTCATCTTTACGACATCTTTACGACATCTTTACGACATCTTTACGACAACTTTACGACATCCTATGTCCATATCGTTAATGTGTCCTCAATATATCGTAAAAACGTCGTATGATCTGACGATGTCTTTACGACATCGCAAAGACACCGAGACGTCATGGACATAGGAGGTCGTAAAGTTGTCGTAAATATGTCGTAAAGTTGTCGTAAAGTTGTCGTAAAGCCCTATTATCTTTTTAATTTTTAAAATTTTCCGTAGTGCAAGTGCTGGCGGCCAGCAACTCCACCCAAAAGTCCGGTGATTAGGGAAAAATAAGAGAGTGCAAAAATCGTGATTGGTGCCAAAGATGATATAAAAAAAGCTCCAAATTCTGATATGCTTACATTTGGTTCGAGCGCATATCTTATTTTAAGGGTACTTTTAGAAAATAGGAGTTGTTTTTGCAAAATTATTTTTGCAAAAGATTTTTTCTAATTAAATAGTGGGAAATTAAAGGCTTGATAAAAATGTATTCAGGATTGTCTATATTAATTTTTAAAACATTATACAAATTAAACACTTGAAAAAAGCTTTAATCAACGACGCAATAGTATAACATTTTTAATTCTATTGAAAGAAGTAGAAGGCCATATTCAGAAGCCGTTATCGTGACCTAGTTTGTATTATTTTTCGAACAATCACGTTCTCATTATTTGAACAAAGTCATAAAACTAAAAATCTCTCTTTGTCTCAAAGTGACGACGAATCAGCGAGGAAATCAAGGGGATCAAAATTATCCACAATGACAATGGATTTTAATTATTTGTGAGTTAAAGAATGAAGTGATCATTCGTATAATTTTACAGATTCAATTACAAATAAGTGGGTCAATGAAGATTAGTTAAAAATTATTAGTTCGATTAGTTGAGATATTTTCTTATTGAATAGTGAAAAACAACTGGTTGCTTCGCTAAATTACATAAAGTTATTTAGAAATGTACACAGTAATTATATGAGGTTATAAAAATAGGAAAAGAAAGAAATAGAAAAATTTATTATAATAATCTGCAAATGGTTTGTCTTTTGAAGTGCAAAAAGCAAAAGTTGGTTATTTTTATGAAAATATGCTAAAACTGATTTTACAACAATTTTTTACTGATAAATTATGAAATTTCTATTATATATGTTTACAGAATGACTGACCAGAATTAAAAAAAAGGGAAAATAATCATAAACAGGGGACTATGCTTGATCTTTTAAACAAAAGATATCTCGTAGGGACCTCTTTGTGTATAGAGATGTGTTAGTAAGGACAGGACTGTTATTATAATAAAGTTTTGTAGCAATAAACTCTAGGTGTTTAAAATAAAAACTGTTTCTATAACGAATTATTTTACAATAATTAATAAGACCCTTCATTCGTTAAAATAAATAATTACTCAGCAAGATGAATTACTTGAGCAATGATAATAGCTAATGTTTTAATTGTTATAAAGTTAGAAGCTCATTTTTGAATAAATTTGATAAATAAAAGATGTTTTAATATAAGATTAATTTCGTATTATATCATATTTCACTTACGAACACAATCAAGAATCAACGCAAAAACGCAGAGCAGCATTAAGAGGAAAACGTTCATTTTCGTATAAGCACAGAAGAGTTTTTTTTTAGTTCGGTCTGTAACTGAATGTATTTTAAACATTTTCCACTAGTATATATACTAGACACTATCTCATTTATTGTTATAAAATATACAAAGTTTATTGTGTAGGAGTCACTTTAGGGATACAGAGAAAAGCCCTCTTTCTTTTCGAGCTCCACTTATAAATTTATAAGAATGATGCCCTTGTTCCAAAAACTTGGATTAAGGTAGGCTTGGCCCTATGATAAAGAAGATTTATTTGTGTGCGTGATTCTATGAAATTATTTCCGTCGAATGGAACGGTGCAATCAGTTTCACCGTGAACCAGATAATCAACATTTCAACAGGAAATTGAACTTTGTTTTAAATATTCTTTTTTTCTGATTATTTAACAAAGTTCTGTTTTCAGTTAAAAATTATTTGATTTGAATAACTATCACTTTTGATAAGTATGAACTTCACTGCCTAAATAAGATTATTTTAATTATGTAGCTTTTTTCCTTGTAAAAAAAAACATTTTAAGGACCCTCTTCATCAAAATAGATAAAATTTAACTGATTGCTAGTGACATTTTAGAGATTTGATTAAGGAAAATTAGGCCACCAAATATTACTGAAAAATTACTAATTTGTTGAGTAGGGATACTTTATAATTCAATAGTGGAAATCAACTAATTGCGTGACACAATAAATATATTGACTTAGGACTGTATATAAAAATGGAAAAAGGTCATTAAAATATAAAAACTAAAAACTAGATAAGTTAAATAAAGTAATTCGTTGGTGTGCCATTCTTAAATTTACGGAAACGATAGGAAGGTGTTATTGTGAAACTGTACACAAGTCCTAGATTCTGTTTCTATTTTAAAACCATTTCCTTCTGTTTATGTGAACAAAGTTGAGATGAACGTTCATTTTTATACTCAAATGTTAATTTTTCTAATTTTCCATACAAAATTAGAATTATATACCGAATTTTGTAAAAATAATTTCAACTTGAATAAGGGATCATTCACAAACTATACGCTAACCAAGCCTCGGAAAATGGCTACACTCGCGCCACCTGGTGGCACTTTAGAGCATTTCTTAAGATCAACTGCACTTACGTAACAAGAATTTTCGAGCTTTCATTATGAGTTTAGTATTCAAAGCTACTACCAAGAAGTGAAACTTTTTTTGTTAAAGATTTATTTTTTGAGTTGAAAAGTTATCTCGTTTAGTTTAATTATCTATTTAGAATTAATTTTCAAACAGAAAATATAACTTCTCCATTTTTTTAAGATTGATATTTCTCAATTACAAGTTCGCATTTTTTGTTGTAAAAAATAGTTTTTTAGATGGTAATGTCTTTTTTATTTCTGTAAAATGCATCAGTTTCGAGGAAAATTATTTTTTTGCTAAAGAGTCATATTTTTTATTTGAAAAATAAATTGTTGAAAGAAAATTTGAATTCTAGTTTGAAGGTTCAATAATTTAGATAAACTTTTATTTAGTTTTTTAGTGAAAAATCTGTATTTGTTGAAAATTCTTTTTTTTTTATTTTTTAACTTCTATTTTTTTGTTGTATAAACTTCATTTTTTTCGTAATAAAATATAAACTATGACACTTTTTCGTTGGCAATTGGTCTTTTTAGATTAAATATTCAACTATTATGTTGAAAATTCAATTATTTTGTTGAAGATTCTAGTATTTTCTTAAAGAGTTGTCTTTTAAAGTAGAAAAAACTTTTTTTTTTGTTTGAAATAAATTAATATATTTGAAAATTTCAAATTTTTATATGAAACAGTTTTATTCCGCTTATAAAATATTCTATGGTAAAAATATCATAAGATTAAAATGCTGGTATTTGAATATTAATTATTTGAAATGAAAAATTGGACAAAGAAAAATCAGAGCATTTTGAAAATGTCACGCGTCTAAGTTTTCCGGGAGTGCGGTCTTCTTATTGTACTTCGTGGTATTTATTAAGTAATGTGAGGCAATTGAATTTTCAGATTATAGTTTCAGTCTAACAGTGTTAAATAATTAATGAGCTACTGCTTTGCATATTTTAAATTCCTGAATATGTCTGAGCTAGAAAATAATTTATATTTAACCGCTGATATAACCTGAAGCATAAAAATATTTTTAAAAATCAGAAATTCTTAAATTCTCTTGAATTCTTTTAAATTCTCCTCAATTCTGTCATAGTCTGGGTTATACAACCGAGAAACTTGAAAAACATTCAGCGAAACACAACACGTTTCTACGACACGTTTATCTTTTTTTCCATGGTTTTTGCACTTATTTCGAACAAATTTAAAAACAAACTAACCACAAAAACATACTCGCCATTACGCATTTAACAGGTGCGATTGAAAGGTGGATCAGAAAAAGTGTTTATTTTCGGCGCACAGTGGCGCCACTAGAGATGCTTGGTTAGCGCTTACCAATTTGAGGGAGGAGGGACCATGCCGAAAACTACAGTTTTTAAAGTTTTTAACTACTTTTCTGAAAAGTCATATTTTGGCCAAAAATTCATCTATTTAGTTGCAAGTTGAACTATTTTGCTGGACATTATTTTTTTTAGCTGTAGAGTAATTTCCTTGATTGAAAAGTTAACTATTCCATTTTTAGAAAATTGATTATTAGGGTCAAAAATTTATTTTTGTAGTTATCTATAATGTAAAAAATTAATTTATCTATAATAAATCATTTTAGTTAAAAGTAATAAATATTTTCTGTAAAATTCGTTATTTTCTGTATTATTTATTTTAATTTTTTTTAATTTATTTTTTTCACTAAAAGTGGAACTCTTCCACTTTTGGTTGAAAATTTATATAATTTTATTTTGGTTTTTCTGAAGATTCAGCATTTTAACAGGAAATTGAACTTAGTTTTGAATCGAATTTAAATTGAATTTAATTTAGTTTCAAGACAAGTTTTTGTTGTAAATTAAATTATTTGTGTGAAAATCAACCTTCTTGATGGAAAATTACGTTTTTTATTATTCACCTACTCTAATTGAAAATTAAACTGTTTTGTCGATGATTAGCCTTTTTGGCTTTAAAGTTAAACATTATTTGTCGAAAATTAATTAACTTTCTTTAAATTCATGTTTTTTGGTATAAAATGAATCTTTTTGATGGAAAATTAATTTATTTGGTTAAAAATTCAACTTTGTAAAAATGTATATATTTGCATTTGTATATTTTAGCTGGAAATTAAACTATTCCATATTTAGATAATTAATTACGTATTTTATACATTATTTACTAATTAATCATTTAATGTTCCGGGGTAGAAAATAATCTTTTAAGCTGAACTCTATTACCGGAATTTTTTTTTTATTCATGAGTTTAGTTCAAAGTTCACCTGCTTTGGTGGAAATACAAATAATTTGTTGAAAATTCATTTTTTTGTTTGTTTTTTTTACTTTTTTTTAAATTTTACATTACGAAAATTCCATTTCTGCTTGAAAATTATTCTTTTCTATTTGAAAATTTATTTATGATGTTTTTAGTTCGTCCTTTTAGTCTAAAATTAATTTTATAGTTAAAAATGAAACTGTTTGTTTTTACATTGTTTTGGTGTGGTTAAAGATTCCACTATTTCGTAGAAAATTAAATTATTCAGTTGAAGATTAAATTTATTTATTGAAAATTAAATTTTTTGTTCAAAATTCTTATATTTTGGTCTAAATTCAGATAAATGTTTCAAAATAAAATTATTTTTATACAAATTTTACTTTTTGGTAGAAAATTAAGTTTTTTTTTAAAAAAATTATATTTCTGGAAGATAATTATTTCTTTCAGCTTTCCAATTTAACAATTTTGTTGAAATTACATGTATTTTGCAGAAAATTGTGTTTTCGTAAAACATTAAACTTTTTTCTGAAAAATGTATTCTTTTTCTTAACAAATTTACTGTTTTGTTTAAAAATAGTCCAATTTAATTAACAATTCTGTTAAATTTTCAATTGAAAAATATCGATTTGTAATTAAAAATATTTGCAACCAAAAATGAAATATTGACATTTTCAGTTCAAAAACTTTAATTCCAAAACAAAGGAAATTCATTTTCCACTCAATATTTAAATTTATAACCAAAGCCATTCATTTTTTGTCTGAAGCCAGGAATCTTCATTAAAAAAGTTAATTTTTAACACAATAATTCTGCACTGGAACTTGGGTTCACCTCCAGTTAAAAAAATTAGATATAATTTTAACATATTATTCACAATATTATAAATATATTTACAATCTTCTGTAGTCTTCTTCTTTAGTTTTGGATATCCTTTTAAATAATCTCTAAAAATTAATCTGAAAAAGCATCCCAAATTCTTCTGGGAACCTTCATAAAATTTTCTTATCCTTTAAGAACTTCTCAAAGTTTCTGAACAGCTTCTTTGTTCCTAAAATATTTTTTTAACTTGTTATTTCTTGATAATGCAGTGAAATTTATATGACTAAATAATAATAACCAATAAAATTAAAATTATATTCAAATACCAATCGAGCAGTGATTTCAACGAAAGCTTCTACTCAACTGAGCATGCGTCGCACTTGGCTTATAATTGGTTACTATCCGCGCGCAGTTCGAGATTATAAAAATATATTTTTTTGTTTATTATAAATAATGACATTTTAACTTATAAACCCGTGCAGAAATTAAAAGTGGCCATGGTCAGGTCCAGATTTAGCGGAACCAGGCCCAGATCCGGCACCCCAGTCAGGGCTGAACTTAAAATAAAACGGCTAATCCGCTCAGGGCCAGACTGGGGTATCCAGAAGAAAGGCCTGATATGGCCCTGAACCGGCCCCTTCTAGTTTTTATAAATAAAAATAATATTAAAATATTATTTTTTCAATAAAAAAGTAAACAATTAATGAAGAATATTGAAATTGATTACCTAAGTATTCCAAAACATTCATCATTTTACAGAGAGTTTGAAAGTCTTTGTCATCTTTCGCATCAATAACTATCCTTGTAAGGTATTTTTAGAATAGTTTGTGGAGCAAACAATAGAAAAGTAGGGTTATCATACGAAAAATCTAAAAAAATAAGTCTATACGAATCTTTATAGTACACTTAAAAGAAGAGTGAAATCTTTTTCACAATTGTTCCCAGTTTATACTGTTAGTCAAAAATAAATTGCTTTGATAAAAAGTCAATTATTTGTTGAAAGTTCCCTTTTTCTTGGCTGTAAATTAATTATTTCAATAATAAATTCAAGGCTTTCTCATCTTTTTCAAAATACTTATTTAGAATCATTTTTGGTTTTTAAAAGAACCCTTATTTATATTTAAATAATGCAATTGAAATATTTAAAAATGGTCACTGGTCACATGTAGCAAAAATACCAATTTTAATTGATCTTTACAACAAAGTTATTTTGCCCAAGCTAAATACAAATTTCATTTCTGCGGAATATCTGTGGCTTTCGTTAAAAATACTACAATTTTACATTATTAAGTCGTAAACTTTTGTAGGTCCTTTGAGTGAAATTGAATTTCCTGAATTGTATACGTGACTTTGGTAACAAAATATCCTTCGCGGTTTTCAAGAAACCCAAGCAAGATTGATACCACTAATTGCTTAATTCAAATAAATAAACCTAATTAGGACATCGTATAATAATTAACAAATTCTGTAAAAAGGAAAACATAAAAAATATATAAGTTGAATAAAGCGATGCGTTAGTGCAACATTCTTGATTCTCTTGACAAAATAAGAAGGTTATATTTTGATATTGCAAATGTGATCTCGTCTGCCTTAATTTGAAAACAGTGCTTTCTGATTTTTTGAACAAAGTTAAGAGGGATTTGGTTTGCAGTTCTGATTTTTTTCAGTTGTATATTCTCTTTCTTTTACGTAGGGAATTGCGATTATTTAGCAAACTTTGTGTAAAATATTATTATGGATATATTATTATAATTGTATTATAATATAATAATTGTTTAACCTAAAAAACTAATCTGTTTGCGAAATAAATATGTTTTTAATTAAATGAATATTCCTTTGAATTAAATAATTACTTTGCTTCTATTAACTAAACCCAATCACTGAATTCAATTATGGAGACTAAATAAGGAGAATTCAGAATATCAAGCTCACGGAAATACAGTGGCTGAAGAAGACCTATAGAAAATTGGAAAAATGCAAAACTGTAAAAAAATTTGGAAAACGAAAAGAGAATTCTGTTTAAAAAGGTGTGCATGAGGGCTCCGAATAGGTCAAATGAATTTATAGGCCATAGATACATTGTAATTTAAAAAAATTATTATTTTTCTCAACTTTGTTCAAACAATCAGTAAGCAATGTTTTTAAATTGGAAACATCTTTGCTAATGGTATTGCTATTTTTTTACTAATCTTTAATGGTCCAAGTTTTGCTGATCAAATTTGCAAAATTAAACTATTAATTAGTTAAGTTTTAACCATTTTGAATTATAGAGCTAATAAATTGTCTTTTGCGTAAGAAGAAAAGCTATGAAGTAAAAATAAACATTTAAGATGCACAACATCAGCCTTATTCAAAACAAATTATTTATGCACAGTTTGCGAAATAATTCTAACTTTCTGTAAAAAATAAAAAAAATGAACGACAATTTTTTAGAAAATCGAAGACAGAACTCTGTTGAAAAGTAGCACATGAAGACTCTGAATGTGTATAATTAATTTAAAGCCCATGGATTCCTGTTTAGCTTAACGTAGACAAAAATTCATATTTTTCTTTATCTTCTGCAAACAGTCAAAACGCAATATTTTGAAAATTAGAATAGACTAGGTCACGTTAACAATTTCTCAATATGGCCTGCTACTTGCTTCAATAGAGTTAAACTGTCACATCACCAGGTCATTTTATAAAACTATTCTAATATTCAGCTTTGCCATAATTATAACTTCTTTAAATTAGTATCCACTTTTGTAAATAGTTTTTTTGTTGACCTGGAATGCACTATTTTTTCAAAAAGCAACCGTACGTACACTAAACCATCCCCTAAGTAAAAACTTAATCCATGAACAAACAAAATGAACAGTATTTTTGGGCCTTTCTTGGGCTCTCTAATGCTTTACATTTTTTTGAAAAAATTACCCCTAGATCTAGAAAATGAAAAATTTTTAATTTTAAGGAGCCCAAAAAGAGAGGCTCAATTCATAATATAAAATTTAGAGTAAAGATAATTTCTCGGAAAAGTCGTACTGACAGCGTACCAGGGAGTTGGTTTTGTTGAAGCCCAAAATCTAAATTAGTATTTTTGTGGAGCACAAATATCAGAGAATATATTTACACTTTAAAATTCTAAAAAATATACAAGTTTTTCAAACACAAAATAAAAAAATTATCACCTTAATTGATGAACCAAAAAGCCAATCATTAAGCCAAAAAACGAATTTTTTCGACGGAAATTGATTTTTTAAACCAAAAATGAGAATTTTTAGCAAAAAAAGTAATTTTTAACAAAACAGTTGAATGCTCAACTAGAGAGACGAACATTTATCCAAAAAAGAAATTTTCCAAAATTAGTTTAACTCTCGCCCACGAATTTAAGTTTTCAATTAAAAAATATCAACTGAAAATAAAAGGGTTCAATTATTAACTAAATAGATCAATTTTCAACTAAAAATATGAGCCTTTAATAAAAAAATGATTTAAAAAAAAAGCAGTTCAGTCAACATTTTAAAACAAAGTTGTTAAATTCTCGAGAAAAAGAGTTTCCTTTTTAATCAAACAGTAGCATATTCATTTAGAAATATAATATTTCTACTAAAACAGATGAATTTATAAATTAAAAAGACATATGTTTAACAAAAAAATGGAATTTTTATCCAAGAAATCCAAAAATGTTGTATTCGTTATCTTAAATTATTGATAAAGAAGCTAAATGTTTGGTGTTTACAAATTTATACAAGTTAGTAGATATGGGCAGCTACTTTGAAAATACTAAGAAAGAAAATAATTTTCTATGATTTTCTATGATTTATTTCACATATTTACATCTGTCAGATACAATGATTTATTGATTTAGTTAACTCAATTATAATTATTTAATGCGCATGTTATTAAAAAAATTTTTATTCTTAAATTGTAAATTACTTAAGCTTTTAATATTAGGAAATAAAAAAGAAGGATGGTAAGTGTGCGTTTTACCGTTCTTATATGCGCAGAGAAAAATCAATTTGTGTGTTTAGCCTATTTTGAAGTTTCAAGAAATTGGAAGATCATTTTTGTCAACAAAGTTTAATCTGTTAAGCAATCTGTTTTTTTTTAACTATTCGATTTCTTATGTTTTTAATTTCTCTAGCCTTTTTTAGAGTTGGGTAATATGTACAGCCTTAAATAAATTCACAGTTTTTGACAAAACTAGTATTTATATAATAGGCAATTACTAAATAATATTATTTAATAAAATAAATATAAATTATTTCTTTACAAAAATGGAAGATTGTCAATATAACTTGTACCGTTTCTCTTGGTTTTCATGCTTACTTTTATACTTTTTAAAAATATTTTTCAACATTTTTGCAGAATGTTTTTCCTCTTTTAAAGTCCCATTCATTTTTTGCTTAAATATGAACTAAATTACTAAAACCCAATTTCGTAAGAAAACTCTACTATTTTGTTCAAAATCAATGCATATATTTTTTAAAAAATTTTTCCGTTTTAAAAGAAAATTAATCTTCTTGGTTAAAGATTCATTTTTTGCCGAAAATTCATTCCTTTTGTTAAAACTTGAACAACTTTGTTGAAAAATTGCTTCGTTTCCTTCTAAATTAATATTGAAGTTAAAATCATTCTTGTTAAATTATTATTTATTACACTTATTGTTGAGAATTTTTTTTAATAATCCCCATTCAGAAAAAAAATTCAAGAAATACTTCAACTTTTACTTACGCAGTTAAATTTTTAATTACATGATGATCGAAGAAAGATGCAATTTCAACTAAAATAGATGAATATTTAAACAAAAAAGACCAAATTAAAAAAAAATAGTTTAACTGTTATCTAAAAAAGATTTCAGGTGACTTTTTACTACTAAAATATGAATTTTAAGAAAAAATCACATTTTCGAGGCAATTAGTTGAATTTTTAACCCAAAAAGTGAATTTCAACCAAAAAGGATGGCGTTTAAAACAAAATTGTTGAATTTTCAGTCAAATAATAAAAACTTAAACTGTTTTTCGTATTAAAAATAATTGGTGATAGTTTTGCCTATGTGCCACTTATTTTCGAAAAAAAGGACTTTAACAAAAAGAAAAGTTCATGTGGGAACAAAACTACGCTGATGGTTGAGTGACTGTGAAAATATTTAATCAATTATTATAGCAGTTTTTCATGGAAATTTTTGGCGGCAAAATTAAATCGCTTAATGTTATTTATATTTCTTTTAATGAAAATAATTAAATAGCTGGAATTTTTTTAATAAATACATAATAATTGATTAAAAAGTCACTTGCAGTGACATTTTTCATTTTCTTAAGCAATTCAACTTCTTGAAAAGGTGTCAAAAATAATTGTCGATGAGATATGTATTTGTAAAGAAAGTTTTCCTATTCTTTTATCATTTTAATCCAGAGAGAAGTAAAGTGTTTAAAAAAAAGTTTAGAATAATATACAAATCTGCTTAAATAAAATGTTTCTGTTATAAATAATCAAATACTTTTTTAATACAAATATTTGAAAGTCCAAGACAATTTAAATTTTGAAATTATCTATCATGAAATTTATAGCGTGACAACAGATATAAATATTAAATATTTTTGGTATTTAACAAATTTATCCCTGCAAAATACATATTTTTAGAGGTCTCCAGTGATAATTTAACAAATCTTATTTTAAAGTAAAAACAAATATAAATTATAATTAGGTATATTCAAGGATACTTCATAAAATTATAAAATTAATATTAAGGGTGCTTTATAAAATTGAAGAAAATTGCAACATTTCATTGTTAAATAAATAAAAATTTCAAAAAGAATCTGTAAATTGCTTGAAAATGTAGTTGTTTCTTTAAAATGAGTCATTTGGGGTTTTCTGTATTTTTTCTTCCGCTTTAAATTAAGATTGTAATTTAGATTTAACTTTTTTCGCTTTTTTTCCAATAATATCCTATTATTCAGAGTTTTATTAAAATATATAAATTCCATACAAGTTACTATATTATAAGAGAAATTGATGATAAACTTTTTGTATAATAATTCGCTACAATAATTTCAAAGAAGCTTTGACCAAAAGAATTTAAAAAGAATCTTTCTAACAAGGAACGTACTCAAGGTGTTCCTCGCGATTTGATTTTCCCCGATATACGTTGTAGTACTCAAAAAACTAAGCTACAAGAACCTTTTATCTGGGGAAAAACACTTTAATGGGATGAAAGAGCCTCCCAAAGATAGGGGTCTCAAATGTCGATTGTATAGTTTTGTGTATAAAAACCAAATTGATTTCGATCAAACCTACTAAAAAAGTTTCCTCGCCATGAAAGATGATTAACGTATTTTCTCAAAAAAAATAAAGGGGGTAAGCCACCCCTACATATATTTCAAATTAGGCTAAAAAACTTTTTATTCAGAGGACAAAATGTTAAAACATATATATTTTGCACTTGCGACAAAAATATAGTTGAAGGGTTTAGCCAAAAAAATTAAAGAAAGAAATTAAGGGAGTTAGCGACCCTTGAGCACTTTTTATTTTTTGTCTATGATGATATATACTTGCCAGGTACAAGGAAATTGGGAAGATAGCTTTATCATGAAGGAACTAAAATAGATTATATCCAACATAAATAAAAAATTAAGCGGGGGTAAGCCACTCCTCAATTGTGTATACAATTTTTAAATAAGTCTGAAATCGAGCAAAAAAGTCCGAAGAAAATACGTGTTGCACTCAAAAAAGGGGAACCACTTGTGAGCGGTAGGGGCAGTCTTATGAAGTGTCGGACCAAGCCGGACGCTACCACTGTCCAAGTTTAGAGCTTGTGTTTGGCCGTTAGGAGTCTGACTAAGGCCAGCTAGTGTGCTCGGCCGTATAATT
>NC_046663.1:5329334-5361681 GCF_010883055.1 Belonocnema kinseyi | reverse complement strand
AAAGCATCCCTGCGTGTCAACAATATGCTAGGACAATTGCGGGAAAAATGCAGAAGACGGTTGTCCTTGGGTCGCTCCGTGTTCTCAGGGTGCACGAAGCTTTTGCTGGATCGTCGTATTGATTCCTTTACAGACTGTAACCACCCATCCCACGGTCGTGAGACGTGGTTGTGGCTGAAATTTTACCGCGATTTCGCTGGAAGCGGGTGCAATTTTCCAGATTAGCACCAAATGATTTCTTACACCACGAAGATCACAGCAATGTGCATACAACCTAATATGCCACAATGTGCTTTACAAGAATGACAGAAACTAAAGTCCAGCGGATTTTCGAATTTACCTCGTCTTTCTGAAATATATCCTCTTTTGTACCATGCATATTTAAAAATATTAGTATATCTTGACTGAAGGATAATAATATCATTCCCGATATGTAAATCGATATAGAAATTCATCAAAATAACAAAATCGGAAAAGTGATGGACATCATTTTTCCAAACTATAAACCTAAATACATCTAAAGGTTGATTTTTTCTGTTGTTCCTGTTAGAATAATAATAAAATTTACATTACAAATCACCTTCTTTTTTCGCAAAATAAAATTTATTACAAAATATACAATAATAGAATAGCTGACAACTAATAACAAGTTATATCTGTAAAAATATTACGTAAACATGATCATATATAATTAGATAAAATTATAAATTTTAAAACTATTCGAACAGGAACAACATGAAAAATTCAATATTCGTTGTCAGCTATTTTTTAATTTGAAAGTCTGTGATCAATATCATCCTGTGAAAAAACAAGTTTATTGATTTACAATAGATCGTATACCTTAAAATTAAACAAACTTTAAAAATAATGCCCATAAGACTTAATTATGAAGTTTAATAATGTGAAACAATTTAGGAGTAGTTGCTCCTTTTTTCTCAAAAATACATAAATACCTTGATCCTCTTCTTTGTGTGCAACACGTATTTTCTTCTGATTCTTTTGCTCGATTTTAGATTTATTTTGCAATACTATACATAATTGGGGGGGGGGGGTTACCAATGCGTAATTTTTTTTATTTATGTTGGATGGACTCTATTTAAATTTCATCGTTAAAAAACTCTTTCCCAATTGTCTTTGCGTATGGAAAGCATATATTATTATAACAACCAAATAACATGTATTTAGGGGTAGCTACCGCCGATAATTGTTTTCAGTTTTTTTTGGCGAAATAAGTTAACTTTATAGTTGTCTCAAGTACAAAATATATATTTTTAAAATTATTTTACTAAGAATTTATCAATTTTCAGCACATTTAAAAATATTTAGGGGTAGTTTACCCGCACGTAATTTTTTTATTTATGTTTTGAATGCACTCAACTTTACTTTCTTGGTTCTAAAACCATTTTTCCAATTGTTTTTCTTTATGGAAAGTATATATTATCATAGACACTAAACGAAAAGTACTTAGGGGTTGCTAACCCCAATAATTAAAAAAGATTTTTTGTTGAAACACAACTTTATTTTTGTCTCAAGTGCAAAATATATTTTTTTGAATTTAAATTCTATGAATTAAACAATTTTCATCAAATTAAATAATATGTTGGGGTGGTTTGCCCCCGTGAACATTTTTTGCTGATACTGGATAAACTCAATTTTACTTCTTTCGTTATAAACCTCACTTTCCTTTTTTTGTATGAGAAGTATATATTATTATAGACACAAAATAAAAAGTTGTAGGGGTGGCCCCCATTAATTTTTTGTAAAATTTTTTTGGCTAAAATTACAACTGCTATCTAAAAAGAAAGAAAGAATAGAACATGCGGAAAAAATCATTTTAAATAAACAGTTACATATTGAAGTATCTTTTCAAACAAAAAAATATATTTTCTTTAAAATTTCCTTATATTTAACAACGTGGCTATTTCCCTCACTTTGATAAATCATTTTAAAAATCCTCAAAATATACAAGAATTAATGAATTATCCATTTTATTACACCAGAAATTTTTAGGTTAAAATATAATATAATTACGATTATAAAATTAAATACATTTCTTGCAAGTTAATATTTAAAACATATTTTCCTAGATTTACAAATAAATGTTCACCAAATTTTGAACTATCCGAAGCTCAAAAATGCACATGTTAAATATTTTTGTAGTACGTTTTTATTAAAAGAATTATTCAGGAATTAATTACTTTCTCATCTTTATTAATAATGTTTTTCTTAAATACAAGTTTTAGAAAATGAATCAAATAGGTTTTTAGTGTATGTTTCGACGAATAAAATGAGCTCTACAACATAAGGATTAATTTAGAAATGCTAATTCGACTTCGAGAAAAAGCAAAATCATGAAACTATAAATAACTATTGTAAGTTCCTATTGTAAGCCCCTTTTGACAATATAGCGTCCATTTGAAAAAAAAGTTTTATTTTAACCCGAAAATATGCATAAAATTTTTTTAAAAATAATTGTTTTAAATTGTTTCCAGTTCAGAGAGGTTTACACAGAAGGCAATCATTTCAACTATATGTATATGCAAGAAGAACTAAATCAATAAAATACATTTTGAGTTATCTTGCGGAAAGTTTTGAAAAATATGAAACCGAGAAAAACGCGTTTAAATATTTACATGTTGAAAAAAAGGCAGCATCGGCAGGCTAGCTTTCATTTAAGCAAAAAAAAATCGATTTTTTGAAACCGTTACATAGGTCGCCCCCCTTAATAATCATTTTCTCTGAATTCAAAGAAGTAATTAATGTTAACCGACGCAGAATGTCTCTTGGACAAAGTCTGCCTAAAGCTGGTCGCCACCACTGGCTGACTGAAGCTAGAGCTCGGCCATGTAGAGTCTGACTAATGCAGATGGTAACCCCTTGGGAACAGTATGGTCAGTGTCACACAGTGTCCGGACAAAGCCGGCCGCTACCACTGAAAAACTGTTGAGTGAGCAAGTACTCTGCCGTATGGAGGCGGACTAAAGCCGGTCGCGACCACTTGTGAGCGGTAGGGGCAGTGTTACGAAGTGTCTGGCCAAGCCAGCCGCTACCACTGTCCAAGTTTAGAGCTAGTGTTTGGCCGTTAGGAGTCTGACAAAAGCCAGCTAGTGTGCTCGGCCATATAATTAACTATAACTATCCTTCTTAATAAATCTCTAAAAGAAAATATCTCGATAACTATCCTACTATATCGTGTCGTTTAAAATAAATTCTGCCTAATACACGACTATTATTTTCGTTTTATATGACAAAGGAATGTAATATGCTTTCAGATGATAAAAACATCCAACTAAAATATTTCTTGAAATTTAGAATTCTCTTTGATTTCGAGAACGTAATATAAATATTTTGAACATTCAACAAATTATAGAATGAACGTTATAAAAAAGAGAATGTGTTTTATTCTGGTCATACGGTCCAATATAAATAAAAATGGATTCAGATGTCAATGAATCTTTATTTGTCAATTTTAATTGATATAACCAACGTAAGTTTCAACATAGTTGCAGGTCTTCTTCAAGGTAATACATCACCTAATCTAAATTTTGTTTAACAATATGTAATACATTTGAAAGAATTAACCAATTTTAATTTTTTTTTAAATTGTATTGTGTATGAATTTACCTGTACAATTTTGATATTAAAATCCAAAACAAGACATTTCAATTGTGCTTTATTCCTTACAAAGGAGCATAATTTTGGAGTGAGCCTATTTTGCTAATTCTCAGAAGTTTAAAATTTTTGTTTGTATACATAATTTGAAATGTCCTTTTTTTAATATATAAGACAAACATATAAACACTTTAAAAATTTGAAGCCTCAAAATTAAAACAGGCTCCAAATTAAATAATATTAACTACATTTTAAAACAAATTTTAACCACAACAGTTACTTATTGTTTGGAAGGACAAACATGGTCTAACGATGTATTCGTTGTAATGCATTCGTTAGTCCATGTTTGTCCTTCCAAACAATAAGTAACTTGTGTTTAAAATTGATTTTAAAATGTAGTTAATATTATTTAATTTGGTGCCTATTTTAATTTTGAGGCTTCAAATTTTAAAGTTTTTATATGTTTGTCTTATATATTAAAAAAGGAACATTTCAAATTATGTATACAAACAATAATTTTAAACTTCTGAGAATTAGCAAAATGGGCTCACTCCAAAATTATGCTCCTTTGTAAGGAATAAAGCACAATTGAAATGTCTTGTTTTGGATTTTAATATCAAAATTGTACAGGTAAATTTATACACAATACAATTTTTTTAAAATTAAAATTTGTTAATTCTTTCTAATGTATTACATATTGTTTAAAAATTTTTAGATTAGGTGATGTATTATCTTGAAGAAGACCTGCAACTAGATTGAAACGTACATTGGTTATATCAATTAAAGTTGACGAATGAAGATTCATTGACATCTGAATCCATTTTTATTTATATTTGACCGTATGACCAGAATAAAACACATTCTCTCATTGATGATATTAACGGTCGAAGAAATTTCACAATGCAGATAAACTCTAATCACTGAATTCTTAATAACAACCATTTTTAACATTGAGAAAATTACTTAGAGAAATTTTATGACTATTGGAAAGTAAAAATCAATATGATAATAGGTAAATAAATAACTATTCAATTCAATAATCTGTCAAAGCATGAACTACATTTTTTCAGTTTCAGAAAACTGAATAGTTAGAAAAAATGTTAATCTTATTGTCAATATTTTTTTTAATGACAAAAAACAAAATCAAATTTTAATTTATCTTTGGGAATACTGTAATGTCCGTAATTCCTGAACACTACCATAACAATATATAACTATATCACTATTCAGTGAATCGCAAAATTTATAGACATATTAAACATTTCTCATCTCTTTTCACCGAAACATATTAAAAAATTAGAATAACCTGTTTGTACGATTCATACTCGATCAACCTGTGCAGTTTTTATTTTAAAAAATTTTACTTAATACAAAACTAGTCCAAGAATAATTCGAAAATCGCACTTATGTTTATTAAACGTTAACGTTTATAAACATTATCAAGGTGAGATTCTCTTATGAGACAATTATTTTGAAAAGTACACACTTTATATGAACAAAATGTGAATGATTTTCAATTAATTCATCCAAGGGCAGGTTATGTTAAAAAAATCTTCATTTTCTGCCAAACTACTCAAAGAATAATAATAAAATCGCACTTTTGTTTATTTAATTTTAATCGTTATACACATTTTCAAGGATGACCTCTGTTAAAAATGAAGTAATTTGGAAACTACACATTTTATACGAACAAAATCTAAAGGATTTTCGACTAATTCATCCATGAACTCCTTTTTGATAAAAATGTTCGCTTTCTGCAAAATTACTCAAAGAATAATGCGAATATCACCTTTTTTATTTTTAAATATTAAACTTTATACACATTTTTAAGGTGGACCTCCCTTATATATAATTTTTATTTAAACCTACACATTTTATATTAACAAACTGTGAGTGATTTTCTATCAATACATCCCAGGGCAGATTTTGGTAAAAAAATTTGGTTTTCTGCAAAAATATTCGAAGAATAATATGAAAATCGCACTTTTATTTATTGAATATGAAAAATTGTCCACATTTTCGAGCAATATATGAAAAAATCGTACATTTGTTTATTGAATTTAAAAATGTATACACATTTTCAATTTGGACCTCTCCTTAAGAAAATTATATTGAAAACTACACTTTCTATATGAATCAAAGTGAATGATTCACGTTCTATTCATACTTAATCAGGTTTCAGTAAAAAAAGTTTGATTTGTGCAAAACTAACCGAAGAATAATTTTTATGAATAATAATTTCTGAACATTAACAAGGTCGTGGAATTCTAATTCGCAAATGAATGTGAAATTATCACTTGCTCTGATATCGCATAGTCTGTCTCTTTTTCTGTCTCGTGTCTGACACCCTTTAAATTTATCTAATTGTCATGCAATCCTCTGTTTTCTCGCGTCCTTCGTGAAGTCAGGTAAAATATGATTTCTGAATTCCGAAGAAAGAACATTTTCAGATACTATAGTT
The DNA here is from genome assembly GCF_010883055.1 of Belonocnema kinseyi. NCBI lineage: Eukaryota > Metazoa > Arthropoda > Insecta > Hymenoptera > Cynipidae > Belonocnema > Belonocnema kinseyi. The sequence goes on along the minus strand of NC_046663.1, from coordinate 5,355,608 downwards.
TAACGACTTTACAAAATGGAAAGAAAGGAAGCACGTGTTTTGAGATTTTTCCTCCTTGAAATAGGAAAATATATTCTTGAAAAGTTTGCTACATCGGTTTTCAAATAAATATCTCTCTTTGATACCTGAGAATCGAATGAAGGTCAGTAGGCCAATCTGTTGTAAACACAATATGAATATGTCATAATTACATTACAAATAAAGAAAGTAAAAGAAAAACAGAATTCAGGAAACAGCCTCGTTAAACGTTATTAATCAAATCAAATTAAAAATTCTATTCCTTTAAAATTATCCTTCTCTTTTTCTTTCTTTCGTCTTTTTTAGTGTTATTATCATCAAATTACTAATTATTTCTGATCTCATTGTGACAGATATTTATATTGCGTTTGCAACAGATTGACCTACTGAGCCTCATTCGATTCTCAGGTATTCTTTCCTCTTTTTTATTTTTGTCCAAATATTTTTTTTTCAAGTGTGTAAGGGATAAATTTATATATTCTATTCGCGTCAAAAAAGGATCGCGACATTCAATTCTACTGAAAAAATACAAATAATACACGTGTTGCATTATTTTTTTGAGAATTCGAGTCCCGTATCAGATGAACGCAAACAAAGTTGTTTTTATCTTATAGGTATGGCTACAGACGTCCTTAGGTGATACGTATGCTATAAAGTTTGTTTATTTTATAGCGATAAGAATGCGACAATAAGAAGATAATGGCTAGTATATATACATTTGAAAAATATCTAAGATCCATTTAGTTTTTACCTGAGAAATCCATTGAAAATCATTGATTTGTATCTACATCAAAATGGAAATATTTGGCTTAACGCTGCGCTTAATGTTCATGATGATTTTTGAATCTGTTCGTAAGTAGAATATAATAAAATACTAAATCAATACTCTATTGAAACATCTTCAATTTATCAACAATATTTAAAAAATTGGTTTCACTTTGAAACAATTGAGACATAGTCTTTTAACCTTATTATTAATTGTTATAAAATACACTCAACTACCCCTAAAAGAAACCCCGAATTAGAGTTATAATTTATTTAAAAATATTCTGTTCCGATGATAAGAGGGTTTTTTCAAAAAGATTAAACTTATTGCCTATTGTGCTCAAACTTTTTAATATTATGTTAATCCTGAAAATTACATAACAAGCTCAGTTAATTACTATAATTTCCCACAAAAAACGCTGTTTTTGCTTATCTTTGAGGTTATGTATTCCTGCAGATTTTGTTTTTCTTTAAAAAACTACTCACATTATCTTAAATTGCAAATCTTACTTTTTAAAATGCCGTTGAGTTTGCTCTTATATCTTATTTTTTCGCTGAGATATCGCACTTTTAAGTTTTCATGTTCGTGAATTTTTTATATCTGAAAATATATTGACATGACATAGATGGAATACAGTCGGTTAGTTTTTCGAATAGGGAACCAAAAAATTATTTAGAAATTAATGAAAAATGTACTTTCAATTTCTGTTCATTCAAATCCCGATGGCAAACATCAAAAATTTTCGAGAAACATTCAAAATAGCTGCTTTAAATCAGCATAAACTGCGGTATGTACTATAACATTCAATATTAAAAACATGAAAGCTTAAAAGTGCGGTATCTGAGCGAAAAAATAAAATATTTGAGCAAAATCAAGGGCATTTGAAAGAGTAAGACTTGTAATTTAAAATAATGTGTGTAGTTTTTAAATAAAAATACAATTGCAGGGGTACATAACCTCAAAAAATGCGCAAAAACAGTTTTTTGCAGATTTAGGTTAGGATATCTCAAAAATCCTACATGCTAGAGCAATTCTGAAGCCAAATCAGATTTAGCGCTCCAAAGACCTTCGGAAAAGTATAGTCACGTTTCTGTAACTCAAAATCAGTCAAATTTTGTTGAAATTTCTTTAATTCTGAAGTATTGCAATTTCAAGCAACATAATTCTACTAAAAATGAATAAATCAAATACATTTCACCCTTAAATGACACACCTCCAAAAAATAAAGAAGCTGACACTTGGGGTCTTTTAGACCCTAACGTTTTTAAACTGTTGTAAAAAGTTTAATTTTTGATATTTTTTTTAGAAGTTTTTTTGGGTATTCTTGCTGCTTGTGCCATATAAGAATTTATGGAACCATCTTCTATCTTTTCAGGTTTCCAGGTTTCTATTACTAATAATTTAATCGCATTACTATACTTTCCAACTTCGCTGACAAAGCTTTTTGCATCGTTAATACTTTTTATATGTGATTTCCTCAAATTGTGAGATGTTGCAAAATGTTTAATGATGCCAGCAATTCCATCACTAGCGCCTTTGCCGTGCCCTCTAGCAGAAAAAATCCACTTTCGTTATTGTGATCAATAAAGTCAAAATCAGAAAGATCTGCCTTGAAACTTTCAGAAATTAGATTTGCTGCATACAACTGCGAAACTTTTGACTTCTTCACCGCGACATCATACGACCGTGAAGATAGACACTTGATCAGACTTTCAATAATCACTTTAAATTTCTTGCTTGTTAATCTGTTTCCAATTTCTCGTGAAACCAAAATCTATATTTTTTTTCAAATATCATTTTGCTTCTTTCTTTTCCTTTTTTATCCTTGTTCGCTGTATTTCCTTTATGCCTATGCGAAGATTCGCTTTCATCGCCCACGTACTTCACTCAAACAAAAATGCAGAAGCTGTGTTTCATCTCTTCTCTAACTCTGTATTATTCCAAATAGCGAGAGTTATTTCTTCAACTGCTCTCTCATTTTTTAAACCTAGTGATTAAAGTTTTCTATTATCAGCCCCTGGAAATTTATTGCAATCCTGAAAAACACAGTCTTCAGTTGCTGGAGAACATAATACTGAAGAGATTACTTCCTTCTGAATATTCTTCTTGTCTTCGTATTGCTCTTTTCTAATATTTTTCAGACCAATGAGGCAAAGTTCAAAATTAGAACAATAAAAGCATAAGCATACTTCTTCCGGAAGATCAATCATAGCCCACTTTTGTTGCAAGGAATAAAATGTCATTCTACCAATTTTGTCTTCCGGGTGTTGGTTTTGAAAAAGTTGAAAAATTTCATAAACACTTCGAGTCAAGAAGTCTTTAGCCTTTTTAGCTGTTTACTATTTTCTTAAATATTTATAACGTCACTTATGTTAGGGATCTGACGCTAACAGTTTTAGTCATTATTTAAGCAATATTCCATTGCTAATTCTACATCCGCTTCGCTGACTGAAAGACCCGAATATAGATCAGAAGAGTGATAAACGCCTTCTTCTTTTTCAATCTTTCTAGCCTCATCAACGATGTACATTGTTGTTACTGCAGGATAAGTGGAAAAAATATCATTCTTCAAATATTCATCTAGGTCTACTGTCAAGAATCGAACTTTCTCTAATTTGAATTTACGATTTTGAAGAGCCATTCTTAATTTTGCCACAAATTTCAATCGAATCTCTGGTCAAGGCTCGTGATTTATGTATAGGTGATACATTTTATTTTAATCTTCAAATAATCTCGTTTTGAACGAATTGGGCTACAAGATTAGGCTTAAAAAATGATTAATCACGGGTAAATCAAGTTGGGGAATACCATTGTCAACTTCCATAGACAATTCAGGTTAAGTATATTATCTTCAAAATTCTCTGGATGATATCTGCAGTCACTTGATATTGCTATAGTTAATTCTATACCTAAAACTTGTACTTATTGAAGAATAAGACGTTCAAAACGAACACTCTCAGTATTAATTTCAAATTTGAAACTAATTTGACATTATCCGACTTTAATCACATTTAAAGTATCGCAGGAAAAAAAATCAACTGGAAATAAAGTAACCAAACTCTTGGCCATATAGATTACTCACATGTTACCATGACACAACAAATGTCATTTGTTCAGAAAAATAAGTGCTTTACATTCTGTAAGTAAGTAATTGCAAATTTGTTTGTGGTAGTATTATTGTATTGATGCAAAATAACAAAAATTATATTATTACTCTTCTTGTTATGAGAAAAATACAGTTAGAGCCGAATTTATTTTTATTCAAGCAAAAATCTTGAAAGAAACGCAAGATAGAGAAAAGTCCTAAGAAACTTTCCCTTAAAACTTTTTAAGAGGAATAACTTTGTTTGTTGGGGGCGTCAAAATAACTTTGCTTGTTGGGGCGTCAAAATAGAGACTTAGTTTTTGTTTCTAATTTATCGTTCCACACTCTACCTTCCTGTACCGAATAAAATTATTTGACTACAAATTAACAAAAGTAAAGCAAGAAGAAGACTTAGTGAGATTTGCGTAATGTTTTAAGTTATTTTGCACACGGAAAAAAATATCCATTCAATTTTATAGAACTCATCCTATAGTAGAGGATACGCTGGGTAGTTTAATAAAAGCTAAAATCGTCTTTGTTTTACATTGCGTTGAACTAGTTCCGAAACTGTAGAGAACAGTTATATAAAATTATAACTGATTTTTGCCACAAAAAATTATTCTTTTGTAGTATTATATTGTTACTATTATATTCTAATATTTGTTCACATATTTAAGCATAGAATTATTTAACTATAATACAATCACTGCACTATTTATAATCGCACGCTATGAAAGTTTTTATTCGCCGCGAGGGTTCGAACCCTATCAGTTTCGCACGCTTAACGCCTAAAGCCTTTCGGCTAGCCTATAACTTGAAGTAGGAAAAAGAATCTGAAATATAAAGGATTTCCACAAATTTCCGAAGATTTCAAAAGATTTAACGGATTTTGAAAAATTCAAGAACATTATTTATATTTTAAAATTACTTTAAAATCTTAAACCTCATTTAAATTCTACCGAAATTCATTAAAAATTCTTCAAAATCACTTAAAATCCCTTAAATTCATTAAGAATATCGTGAACTATTTTAAATAATTCGAAATCTTTCAAAATTCGATTATAAACTTTCAAATTCTTTTAATCAAATAACTCCCGTTAAATTCCTTGAAACTCATCAAAATCTCTTTGAATACATAAACATATTTTCAAATTAAATGAAGATCCTTAAACTCTTTCAAAATTTTTTTAAATTATTTAAAATACTTCGTAATATTTCATTGATTAACTTTAATCTTTTTTAATTTAAAAGAATTTTTAAATCCCGTTAAATTATTTTTAAATTTATTAAAATCCTTTTAAGCACTTGAACATATTTTTTAATTACACAATAATAAATAAACTCTTTTTAAATTTCTTGATATTTTTAAAAATAATTTGGAATCTTTCAAAAGTGGTAGAGCGCCAAGGGAAATTGAGGAAAATGTAAGAATATTTGTGAATATTTCGGGATATTCTGGTTTTGGAATAACAAGAATATTTAAGATTATACAGAATATCAAGAATGACAAGAATATTGAAATAATACGAGTATGGCAATATTTAGTGGATGTATCAGGAATATTTAAGTGACCGCAATTTAAAGGCTTTGATCATAAAAAAGTTTTAATATCAACATTTTTTGGAGAATATAAATTTTGTTAGTTTAAAATGAAGTTCGAAAGGTTTAAGTTTGAAGGTTCTGGAGTAGAATTTTTTTTATTTTTAATATTTCCCATTTAAAATTATTATTTAGTTTAAAATTTTGTTTAGCAGAATTCAATTTATTCATTTATTTTATAACAATTTGCTTAATTAGCTTGAAGAACAAATTATAATTATGTTCTATAATAACAATTTTTAATTCTAGAATTTCAAAAGCTTCAGCTTTGAAAGTTTCAATTTATTTTTCAATATTAAATTGTCAAATCTTGATCGCTTTGAATTTATAATTGATCAAATTCAAAAGTTTGCAATTATTAATTATTTAGTTTTGAACGCTTTTAAGTATAAATCATTTTTAATTATCTAATCTTAAAATATTCAATTTTCAAGGTTTTGACCTTGCCCTATTTTCTAAATTTTTAATCTGAAATCATTCAATTTCGTGATTCTTCAATTCAAAAGAAAATTGTGTCAAAGGAAAATCTATTTCTTCAAAATCTGTGGTAACGAATTTGGAATTATTTTTTGTGGTACAGAAAAAACTCAATACAAAATATTGAAATCCTTCTTATCTTTTTTTTTTGACGTTTCTTTTCGTGTATTTGATACCTTTTTTGGTGGGTTTTGGATCTGGGTTCTTTATCATTATCTTTAAAATCTTAGCGCTGGTTTGCATTGTTCATTTTGCTTGCAGCCACAAGGCTGCAGCCAAAGTTGAGAAATTCACTAAAGAAATTTAACATTAATGCTTATTTTAAAAACAATAACACTCTAAAAATTTTTTTACCTAATCCAAAAGATATTGATACTACTAATAATTTATCTGGTATTGTATATCTCATAAAATGTAATTGGTGTAAAAAAGTTTATATTGGTGAAACAGGGAGAAGACGAAAAACAAGAGTCTCTGGATGCAAAACAGATACTTTACAGTGTAGGAAAGAGGGTGTTTGTACAATCACAATTATAATAATATTTTGAATTTCGTTAAAAATATAAGTACCGGTTTTATGATTATTCGCATATTTCTTGCTCCCATGAAATTTGGGATTCGTTAAAAAATTTCTTTAACAAAAAATCCGTATATTTCTTCTTACAGAATCAAGGGTTTCACTATTGCCTCAATCAACATCACCACCTCGATCACCATCACCACCACGGTTCATGGGCGAAACCATAGGTTATTAATCAAATATCTTTAACTCAAAATAAAGTGCATGTATGGCACATATTTATATTAACTGGAATTCTTTAAATTCTTTGTATATGCAGGCCAATCTTCAAACTGTTTAAAATCGGTTCTCTAAGCAAACTTTCCTGATTGAACAGCTTAGAGAGTGACAATATGGAGGTTTGACATTTTATCATTTATTGAACCAATAACCAATTTTTCAATTCATAAATAAAATTCCAAAATTTAATTCCTTAGATCATAATTATTATGATGGTAATTAAGTATTATTTAGTAACTACAAAATAATGCTATTTTAAACCTCTATGTACAAACAGCCAAATGCTATATTTACCACAAAATTATTACTACAGTTTGTTAAATGTTCGCTTCATAGATGTTCTTCATTATTTTTTTCACGCCAACAGCGTATTTCTTTACGTCAATAGACGCTGCCGCAATCTCTTTTTATTAAAAAGAATCAGTAGAAATTCGGGGAATCCCTGAGACCCTATTATTTTTGATAAGTACATAACCTATAAATCAGTATATATTTTTTTGTCCGGGCGCACCGTCCCCGAACCCTTGTCCCTACCACCTTTTGTCATACACTTCTAAAACAAAATAGTATGATAAATCATTACTTAATATACTATTTTCTGACTTGTTCAGGTGGACCAATTATACAGATGGAGCATACTGATGTAGTCTGCCGTGGTGAAAATATTCTTGCAAGATATGATGCTTTCCATGACATGCTTGTAAAACTGAATGCTGCAACTGGCCATCCCGGTATTAAAAAAGTTCTTATTTTTTTAATGTTTCATTAGTGAAATGCTAAAATACTACTAATGACTAATTCAATACACATTTCCATTAATTCAGAACTCGTGGGCAGTGATTACGTGACAATACCGTTAACAGATCTTGTACCTGGTGATTTACTGGTAACCCCCCGTGGTTATATATATGGAGTTTATGAGGTTCATGGTGAGCATGCCGGATTTCGGCAACTACCTGAAGATCAATGGGAACATTGGCGCCAATATCTGAGGCGAAGGTACCCGAATCATGCCTGAATAACTTTGAAAAACCTACTCTCTTAAAATAAACGAGTGTAATGATCACTGGTTGAATCAGTATTTTTAATTATAACTGGTGAGCCATTGATTTTTTGACTTCGACTGGGTGAATCAGTAAGTTACTGAACTAAATCAACGTTACTGCATATATCAGAGATGCTAAATGATAGATTTAACTAGTCACATAGCGCTTCATGCGGCCAAGACATGATCCTCCAGTCGAATGAATTCAAACTGTGGAAAACGGACTTTATTGTTAACTAATGTTTGGTTTAGATATATTTGGGGCTGGTATTCATTTATTGTTGTGAGAGTAAAGTCCGGCTCTTGAAGATAATTTTGCATAGGTTAGCACAAAAGTGATGGACGGCAAGTGGCATATCCGATCAGATGATGGACGACAACACCAACGACCTGATGACTACTGCTACTGAGTAAATAGTAAACCTTGCTGATTGAACCAATGACAGATTTCCTCTGAGTGAACCAGTGAAATCTCACTGATAGTCCATTACACACTTATGGCTGTTTCATTTAGTGAGATTTCGCTACCATATTTTAAGAGAGTAGATATTTAATTAAATGCGTTTCCATTTGTACCTTTCAACGTACTAGAGTTTAAAAAATTACTCTTATTGCATAAATCGCACATACTCTATTCTTTAAAGCAAACAAAAACCGAAAATCTTTATCAAAGAAGACATCCGCGCATATGCGCAGCTGTGTCAGAATTTAGATACCTAGAGATCGAGAAACTTAAAATATAAAGAATTCCAAAAATTATTAAATAATAAAATCATGATGAAATGAGTTATGTATGGTTAAATTAGAATCATCTATTAAACTTTGTTACTACAATAGTAATCAATTCGATATTTTTATCATTAAAATCTTTGTAAAAGTGGAAAATAAAATAAAGGAGTGTACAAACTTTGGTCAAACTATTAATTTCGTATTTATACGCTTCAATTGCGCTGATCAGTATCCTTGACACAATTGATGATTCTAAAGCGTAACCACAAATCCTAACACCTAATTATAATCATTGAATGAGGTCATATTTAATATAAGAACAGGGAACAAAGCAAGACATTTTGTTTTTCTGCTTTCATTAAGTAATTCGGTTTATTTTACCTTCCGACATTGAAGCTTCGTGTGGGTTACGTTTCCCATATGGTGGCATGTGATGTTTGTGATGAATTAATAGTGACAGGGTCGACAGACTCTTTAGCTTGTGGAACGTATAGTGCATTGTCACACATGACCTTTCTAAATTTGACAACTAAGGATATTGATATTATCACTAAAAAACAAAAGGTTTGGTACTGCACTAATTGCTCTAAATCTTTGGGTAAAGAAAGTACTAGTCATTGAGAGACTGCAGTCTGGCCTTCTAAAAATCGCTACCTTGTTAGATAAGTTTGAGGTCAAAAAAATTGCATTTATTAATTCATTTGATTTAGCCATCAAGGAAATAAAAGTTGATGTCGTTAAAAATACTTCCCGCTTTACGGTATCAGAGGAAACCACATCCTCGAACGTGACGGATATCATTAAGCTTCAAGCGGATTCTGAATCTGCTGCAGGTGAGAAAAGGGTTTTAAAGGCTCAAATTTATAGTCTAATAAGTAAATCTGACTACCTAGAACAAAATAAACTTTCTTCAACACTTAAGGTTCACGGGTTACCTGTCAATAAGTTAGAGGATTGGCCCGCTACATTCTGCCGGATTGCTGCTGCTTTGGTGGTGCCTCTCACAAAAGATGAAGTTTTGTCTATTTACCGCCTTAGAAAAATCGTGGATTCACAACTAATATGATTGGATGGAGTGAGAGCGTGCGGCTGTATATAAGAGAATTGCTTGCTCAAAATAATCGAATTTTATATAATTCTGCTCTTCAATTAAGAAGAAAAAAATTAAAGTACCAGTGGACTACTGGGGGTAAATTTTTTTTCCGTAAAGAGGATGGCTCGCCTAGAATTTCTTTTTGACGTCTTCAGGATTGAACTGCATCAGGTAGACCTCGCAACTAATTAATTACCTTTTTTCTATACTTTTTGGCTAGTTCTCTTGTAACTTTCTTTACCCTCTAATTTTTGAAGTATTGGTTTACATATTGAGAAGTGTTTTTTTTAACCTGTCTTCACCTACGTATATTTAATTGGAGGCAATTTATAAGTGCAATCGATAAATTCTTTGAAACTACATATTTAAGGGCTTTTGTCATCACTATCTTTACATTATTCATTCAGAGTAGAAGCAATTTCAAGTTTTATTATCCCCTATTGTTTGCTCTCTTTGAGAGACAAAGTTTACTCTCAATTCATTAAATATTCTTTAAGTATTTCTCACTTGAATGTCCATTCTCTCTTAGCTCACATTCGTGTGTTCCGAGATTTTGTCAGCTTTTGTGCGTATTAGATTATAGCAGTATCAGAGACATCGCTAAACTCTAATCACCAATCAAATGTAGTTGCACTTACCAATTATGCGTTCTTCCGTAGAGACAGAGAGGAACAAAAAGGGGGTAGTATTTGCATTTACGTGCATGACAGCCATAGGAGGGGTTTTATTGGGAGTCAGCTCGGCCTTTAATTATCTTATTGCTGAATTTCTTTTTGTAGAGGTCACGCAAGCGAGGAACAGTGTTTTGGTGAGGCTTATTTATAAACCTACTAATGTCTATTTTGTCATTAAACTTGACTCGGAAATTTTCACCCATGTACCTAACTTCAACAATATTATTCTCACAGGGGATATTAATACTAATTTAGATGTTATTTATAACCATACTAAAGATTTAACGGCTATGATACATGCTGCTGGGTTATCTATTGTGCTTCATAGTTTCACCCATCGCACTGATCATTCGAGTTCCCAAATAGACTTTATGATAGCAGATGGTCTTGAAAAACTGAATTATCATAGAAAACATCCTATCCCATTTTTATCTAATCACGATCTCTTAAATATTAAATTCAAATATATTTGTATGCAATCCACAAACTGTAATCAAATTCAAATAATAAATCTTGGATTTGTAGATGAGTGTTAGTTTCAGAAGCACTTAATCATTCAATCAGTTTGCGCCTTTACACGTTCCACACAAACAAAAAAACTAAGCTCCTTGCATCACATTGGAAATTAGAAACCTAATAAAGGGACGTAATAATAAGCGTCGCTTGGCAAAAAAAACTAAAAATCCTCTGATACAAGCTCCGTTTCGTCAGCTTAGGAATTTAGTTCAAACTAAAATCAGGGATTCGTATATTCAGTAGAATTACAATGCTATAAAGAACAAAAATAAATATGAAAATATATAGTGCCTACTGACACGCTAACATTTGATTTCAAATAAGAATGATGCCTTAGTTCATAAGTTTCCACCAAATGATTTATTAAAAGCATTTACAAACCTAGACCATGTAACGCCGTCAACTCTGGTTCATCCTTTATAGTAGATCAGGAAAGCTCAACTTTTCAGGATACGGATTTCTTTTTTTTTTTTAGACGTTTTTTTAACACGTAAAGTTCTCTTTGAAACCTTTTTTGAAATAAAAACCAATGCTTCAGGAACAGATAATATTTCCATAAAGATGATTCGACTAACGCTTCCTGTCATTTTCCCTAAAGTCCTTCACATCTATAACTCGACTTTTCAAGTAGGGCTTTCCTCTAAGCTCTAGAAACATGCGCTGATCCGCCCTATTTCTAAGGTTTCTAGTCCCTCTTTTCGCAATGATTTCAGGTCGATTGCGATACTTTGTGCTATTTTCAAGCCGCTTAAACTTATTGTGCATTCGTAACTTAAAAGTTACTTAGATGCAAATAGGCTACTCAATCCGCAAAAATCGAGCTTTCGGTCCAAGCATGGTACTTTAACAGCCACCCTTAAAGTTACTTTAGACATGAAAATCGCTATTGGAAATGAAAAAGTAACAATGGATGTTCTATTTGATTTTTCTAAAGCATTCGATACTATTGATTACACGCTGCTTTTAAATAAACTTTGTAACTTTAATTTATCTTGTTCTGCAATTGCGTGGTTCGAGTCCGATCTTAAAACTCGTTTTTTACCAGAGCTATTTATAAGGATGAGCGGTCGACTTGGGTGGGGGTCAAAGTGGTGTCCCTCAGGATCACTCATTTTCGGCATGTACACCTCTAACCTTGGTTAGATTTCTGGGCCTATCTCTTCCATTAATAGTATGATTGCGCAGGTACAGAACTGCATTATTATTGTCCATCAATTGGAACTTAAGAAAGATTAAACCTAAACACTTTGAAAACTAAAACAATTGTCAGACAACAGTCCTCTTCCCCGTCTGCTACTACATTAGGGTCTCTGTCTCAGCTTAAGTTTGATAGCCTTGACATTTCCTTTGTTGATTCTTCTTATTAAGAGTATTATCCTCGCATTTTTTTATTATGGATGTGTTCGGTATGGTAATATTACAGATAAGCTTAATTCTAAACTCCAGCGAGCTCTTAATGCATGCATACGATTCATCTATGATGTCCCGAAATATGAATACGTCACTTTATATCGGCAACGGGCTGAAATTATCAATGTGGTTGAAAGAAGACAATTCTTTATGGGCGATATTATTTTAATCTCTTTTTTAACAAAACCCTTCAATATCTTCTGTATTCTCGACATTTAGCTATTTTGACCTTTATGTCATTTGTGTAAAATGACGAATCGAAATAATATTAGATGATTTACGACGTAAATTACATGACGAAAGCTGCAACAGTTTTAAGAACAGAGTATTTATAATTAATGCGTTTTTGTTTTTTAAAGACGAGAATCATTAAAAATGGAAAATATAGCACAAATTAGGACGATTAAACAACGTATGATGACGACGCCATGTCATTCGATAGGTCCTTTATACAATTTGATTATATAATTGAACGAACTTACCTAGTGAAGTTCGATTACAATTGTATCATTGCTTCCTCCGAATAGATCAACTCGTAGTCCCCCGACTTTATGCTGGTTTGTCACATTTTTTAAGTATGAAACTGAAAAAAAATAATACGCGGACACACCCGCGTTTACCTGGATTATCATTACTTTAAAGTATTATTGCCATGATAATTTGTGAAGAACTGAAATCTTAGTTCATGGGATGACATATGATTACAGCAAGGTGGGATTGATCTATTTGGAGGAGGCGCTGATACAATTGTAATCGAGTTTCACTATACAAGTTTGTTTGACTATATATTTGTATTACGATAATTGTACTATAATTGCAGTTCATGAGTAAAGAGTGCTTAAAAATTGATCAATTAGATTCCGTCTAGTATGAAAATCCCTAACCGATTACAACCGAGCCGCGCATTGCCTAAATCTCCGTGAACGAACGAGAAGCTTTATACATTTGCGTATGTCCAAATGGACATTCAATATAAATAAAACTGCTGATCTCATGTAATTGATACTGCTATAAGGCAACCTTTTTCATGCTCTCCTGTAAAGAAACTTAAAAATTTAGATACTGGTGGATTAAGGAAATCAATAGACTCCTTCTTGCACAAATTTCACCAATTCTTGAAGGTTTTGTCGTAAGTTCAAATTACAAGAATCAATCATAAAGAGGCCGATCAGGCACTACCAGAAAACCTTCTGTCTAATCCCTTTTAATTTTTCTTCGCATTTCTTAAGTGAACCTAAATGTTGGAAAATCATAAAAGATAATTGTTAAGCAATCAAGAGTTCCTTTTTCCAACTTTCTTGATACAAAATCCACCACAAAATTGTTTCTGAACTTATATATAAAATACAAATCCAGATGTTATGATAGATTACATAATTCTTAAGAGGATATTGCCATCATGGAATTCTTTTTGGCCAATCATTGAAGTTCAAAAAATTCTGCCTTTAATTCTAAAAAATTAATTGGGTATTTGCGTTATTTTTCTGACCTTATGCTTGAAGACATACAGCTCCCCAACCTGCCAGCGAAGCGTTTGTGAAAATCTCTTAGCGAAAGGCGAGACCTTTAATGGAGTAAGTATAATATGCTAGTCTGCTACCACTGCATATCAGTTTCGTCAATTTTTGCAGTTATTATTTTATCATAATTGCCTCCGTTTAATTCAAGACTAGAAATCCATGTCTTACAAAATCTTTAGTGTAAAATTAATTATATTTAATAGCTGGACAACAAGTTAAAATGGGATTCAACAAATTGTTCAAAAACCCGACTGGCACATTGACATGTGTTCTAAGAAACTTAATTCGTTTTTTAATATTAACTCTTCCATCCTGTAAAAGACTAAGTATCATCGATTTGTAATTTTGGATATATCCTAGAAATTTACATCCTTGACCAGGATTTAAATGGCTCTTTTTTAATTTATTATGAATCCCACCCTTTCTAAATAATTTCGCATTAATATAATATTATGAAAGGATTCTTCTAGGGAAGCTCCAAACAAAAGGAAATCATTTGGATAAATAACCGAATAATAACCTAAAATTTTCAAATGAGAAAGTAGAGGTTTTATAATTTTGGTAAAAACGTAAGGAGCTGTACATAAACCAAAAGGTAAATGTGTGAAGTTATCAAAAGTCCCATCAAATTCAAACCTTAACAATTTTCTAAGCAGTTATCAATTAGTATCAAGTAATATTTATCTTGCAAATTTAGTGTTGTAGAGCAATTACAATCTATAAGGTTAATTGAAGTTTCGTAACATTTTAGCATAAAATGTTCTTCTTCAATGAACTTATTTAGATTTTTAAGATTTAAAATAAATTTAGACGTGAGATTTCATTCCATGGTCTCTGGAAACATGGCATCATCCGCTGCTCCAAATTCTGGTTAGGGCCTGTCTGCCATGTGTGGATTAAACTCAAGGCAAATAGTTGTGAAATGAAACAGTAGCATCCGTTCTCTTCACGGTGAAAGCTTCCATGGTATTTGGCAATAGAAGTAAAGCAGCATCCGCTGCTCTTCACGCGGATAAGATCCTGCATAAAGTATTCGCCATTTGAAGTACAACGGCATTCGCTGTTCTTCAGGCAGGTGAGAGCCTGCATGGTTATAAATAATAACTCGTTTCTAACGGGTACTAAATGACATTTTCAAGCAGAGTGTTATACAACTTTTGTTGATGGCATCGATTTACTCATGACTCCATCTCTAATAGAAATGGATTTAATGAAGAATACTCATGAGGAAGGTCACGGATCATTCCAGAGAACCCAAGACAGCATCAACTGAACATTTCGCAACTGAAGACTGAAGTCAAAAAATACATCGCCAACTGTGTTCGATATATCGTCGGTAATAGAAAAAAAGGAAAACAAGAAGGATTTCTTCAGTCACTTCAGAAGCGTAATATAACACTAAACAGTTTTCACGTGTGAAAGATATAGTCATATCTTGGCTGTAATATACAGTTTTACCAAGTTGACCTGGCTATCTCCTGCTCGATCTACGACAACATCTAAGATTATTGAGAAATTAAATAAACAACATTTTATTTTCGAATGTCCTTGTTTTATCATAACGGTCAGAAGTACAGCTTTTCCATCAGAGGAGTTTCGACAATAATGTAAAGACGAAGCAATCAAGTAGTGAATGATAACAACACTAAGCTGTCAGTAGTTGATCCAAGCAAATGGTATAATCATGTGGATAAGCTACAATGTATTCTCCATTCTACGTATCAGCCTAGCGTTGGATCAACACCCTTCGAATTGTTGATGGGAATTATTATGAGGTGCAAGGAAGATTTACTTCTTAAAGAGTTGTTGGAGGAAGAACTTTGTGAACAGTTTGATGAGAATCGTCAAGCACAGTGAGTGAAAGCCAAGAATCAAATTTTCAAAACACAGCAAGAGAACCAGAAGACCTGCAATCTACGACGTAGAGCCACAAAAAAATACAAGGTAGGAAATCTAATTACCATGCGACGATTTCAAATGATACCAGGTTGAATGTTGTGAGCAAAATATAAGTACCATACGAAATTTTAAAAACTAAGCCAAACGACACGTATGAAATAAAGCGAGCAGTTCCTGGAGAAGATAACCTTCATTCTGGTCGTATTTTTCCTTCAGAATGACCGAAATGTAGAAAATAGATTATACTTATTTCTAATCATCATGTGATATTTGAGATTTGAACGAACTTGAATGTCGCGGGCGTTCGCCTTGATATGAGAAACCTGCTTGTCACGTCAGTCGTCAGCTTGGAAAAACATTCTAAGATGTACTACGGTGTAAAAACGACGAGTCGAATTTCACATTAAATCTTTGTACCATTTTGGTTTATTAATTTGATAATATATCTCTCTTGTAAGCTATAAGTGAATCAGTTATTCTTTAAGTTTCTGGACATTTATTTATATTTATCCTACAATAACATTAAAAATTAAAACATTTAATTTTTGTGGTGGCGACCGGCTTTGGTTAGACGTTGCTTAAATCTCAACTCACCCTTCGTCAGTAGTTGCAACCGGCTCTAGTCAGACTTTGCCCCCGAGACACTGCGACCTTAAACCATCAAGTGTAGAACCCGGGGGTGAAGCGCCCAATAGGACGGAAAGAATCGTATTTTCATAAAGTTGCTCAACGTTCATCATAGTTTTTATTCCTCTTTTTGAATTTGTTTTTCACGGCGACAATGTTGCGTTTCGTACATGAAAAACTAGAATAGTATTATATTGCGCAAACAAACAAATGATTTATTACAAAAATGACATGCTTGCACTGTTGCAAACGAATCTATTGTTCTGAAAAATTGTAATCGTGAATGAAAACTTCTCTTCACGAATTGTTGTTAAAAAATGTATATATTTTTAAAGAAAATCGTTCCGACTTTTAATTTGTTAACTAAAAATCATCCAGGTCCACCAGTATCATAATTTTCCCTGAAACTATTGCAAAACCTATACCTCCTATTAATAACATTCTTTATTGTTCAGAAGCTTTTCTGCTTTATTAATATAACTTTTGGCCCTCGTGAATTACCAGGTTCCATCTCGACGAGACCAAATCAAAAGGTGCCATTCTTTTGTAGCTCACTATTATACTCCAAGAAGAAACAATTTTTTATTGAAGAAGAAAAATATGCTGTTTTTTTTTTAGTAAAGTTTGAAGATGGCTCCTGCTCGCGGTGATTTTCGCCAAACGCATAGATGGGCTATATCTTTGTAGCGTCATTCTTTGCGTGAAATTCAAACTACCTAAAGTATGCAAATTTAAAAAAAAAGGAAAAATTGTTTATCCACATTTGTTCCAATGTATAAATGTATCTTCACGGCTTTCGTGTATTATTATGAAATAAAAATTGGTAATAATTACGAAGAAAAGAATTCAAATAGTCTGCCCAAATAGCTTTTGACATTATCGACATTTTGTATCTTTTGCGGTAAACGAATAAAAATTGTATTCGGATCTTTATCCTACCTAGTATCATATCCAACCACAACACTTTTTAGCTGATAATCTATCTTTTTATGAGATTTGCTCATTTCTAAATCCACTCTTTGTTTATATATTTAACCCCGCTCGTTTCGGCTTTTATTTTTCATTTCTCGTTTTTAAATCAGCTGGATCAGCTGCAAATTATAAAGCTGCCGACGGCCATGAAACCTGATTGATAAAAATTTTGAAAAGTAACATGACGTCTCAGCTGTTTGAATGTGACCAAACAGACGCAAACTAGAAAATTTTTTTTTTGTATTAGAAATCGGAAAAGAATTTCTTTTCTCCATAGCGTTATTCACTATTTCAAGTTTCTAAAAATGCATGGTAAAATTTTGTGCATGCTAAAGGGCAACGCCCCCCCCCCATTTTCTTCCTACTCCGAAAAAGAAATTCCCTATTTTTTTTTTTTATTTCAACACGAACTGGTTTTAACTTAAAGTTTCCCATATAAAATGCAAGGGGAAAATCACTTTTTTGAGTTTTCAGAATAATTTTTTAGGGTTTGAAAAAATGTGATGGGAAAGTATGGGGACCTATAAAGAATTATCCAACGAAGAATTTCATCTATTAGACAGATGGGTTAGCCACCCCTAACACACCCCTACGAGTACCTGAACACTACTCTTAAAACCAAAAATGTCAATTCTTCATGAAATCCAACTTTTGAACACCTTATGCTCGTCCATTATTTTTTTCATTTGTTCAATCATTTGTTAAACATTTGTTCAAATATTTGAAAATGAATGAACTAATGGTAATCAATATTCCACTAGACCAATAGTTATCATTTTTAGGAAGAAAGAAGTTTTCAACAAAAAAAATATTTAAACAAATTCCACTTGTTCGAAAAATTAAAAATTAATGAACTAATATTATTAAATATTCTCATTCATGAAAGTATAATGTAATCGTCCACATTTTCGATCTCTGGTTTTTAATAGATCTTTACGTTTCGGTACTCACATAATCCGAAAATCATAACATTTTGTCCGTGTCTGCCTGTCTGTCTGTACGTCTGTATATCGTTAAGCAGATGTTCCAAACAAAATAAAAAAATTTAGAGCATTTTCAAAATTTAAAAAAAAATTTCTTTCAAATTTTAAATTTGTTATGAAAATTGCTTTTAGGGTAGAAGACTTGCAAATTATGCATTTAAAATTTTTAATTTTGATGCAAATTAGAAAATTGATACGCCTTTGAAAATTTTGAAAATTTTCAAACAAATAAACAATAAATATTTTTCTAATAGATTGACCTTTCTCAAAATTTCAATAAAAATTTTTTATGAGTTTTATGAATTTACATTTTTTGTTTTGGATCATTCTCTGCAGGCTCCAATACTTTCCCATCACATTTTTTCAAGTCCCAAAAAATTATTCTAAAAACTCAAAAAAGATATTTTTCCCCATGCATTTTACACGGGAAGCTTCAAGTCAAAACCGGCACCTGTTAAAATAAAAAAATAAAAATTACGGAATTTCTTTCTTCGGATTTGGAATTAAATGGAGGAGGCATGCAAGAAAACTTTGCCATGTATTTTTGGACCACCCTAATTCTCGCTTTTTGAATGAAGATACCAGAAAAAAAGGAAAAACGATTTTTTAAATTAAAATTCATCTTTGCTGAGGCTTTAATTTTTATTTAAAAAATTGAGAAATCATACTTCTTTTTGTAAAATGACACACAAAACAGTTGTATGAAATCTCTTATCTAAAGGGAAAATTCCAGAATGTAATAATTAATATAAGGAATGTATTGATTTTAATGTGCCCATACTATTCCATTATAAAATTAGACAATAGAATGTAAATTTTTATTAAATGAATCATATGAAGTACACTCTTGCGTGATATTAACATTTCACTTGAAATCTGTTCTAGTTCGAATAAGACGGTGGCCGTTTTAATCCAGCAAATATATTGCCGATAATTTCTAGCTTAACAAAAGTTTTTGACGCTTACTAAATTTAAAAATAAAACCCTTAATAATAAAAATTTCCTCATACGAAGCACTCAAGAATGAACTGTAAATTAAGGCATTCAAATGAGAACTCTCTCGAGTTTTAAACTTTTCCCATAGATGCTCAACAAATTTTCAATTCGAATGATCAGTATTGTACACGTCAAATGGCAGATTTGAAAACTTTTTAATAAAACAATTTAAAATCAAATGACATTTAACAAAAAAATTTCGAAATTTTAAACTTTTTTTAATTAACAGTTCAAATATTGTTGGTTAAAACATATAGAACATCGCTATTATATTCAGTGTTCTAAATTAAAACTAATCCTCTTCCAATTCAGAACAAAATTGACGAAAAAAGTATTATCGTTCCTCTCAATTTTAAGAATCCTAAATTTGTCCTAGCCCACTCAACATAAATGTTGAAAAGAACAAAATTGTTCTTTTCTAAATCAGAAAAAATTGAACAGTAAAATGTCATCCCTTCTTCTTAATAGAAATTATAAAAACAAGAAAAAGAGCCTCTTTTAATTAAGAAATAATTTAAAAATAAAAATTCTTTTTTTATTATAATAAAAGTTTAAGAATTAAAATGATCCGTCTTCCAATTCATAAAATATTTAAAACCAGCATTTCCTCATTTTAAAGTCAATAGAAATGTTAGAAATAACATTTGTTCTCTTTTCAGTCAATAAATATGTAAAAAATGATTTTTTCCTTTCGGAAAAAATTAAATATTACAATTTCTTCCCTTTCTTTTATAATTAGATTTGGGAAGTTCCAAAGTTTTTTTAAAAAATAAATCCTCTTCACATAAATTATAAATTATATCTATACATTAGAATAAAATAATTGAAATTGTAACGTTCAAATTTGAATTTTAGCACTCTGATATTTTAACAATTCAAGTCTTTCTATCTCAAAAAATTCAGACGAATATTGCTCAATACTAAAACATTATTTTAAATATAAATTTTCATAACTTAAATAATTTGTCGTTTATAAATATTTGGAAAAATCTAAGCAAGATAAAAATTCGTTACAGGTGAGAAAATAGTTGACAACTATAGAACTACTACATTGAAAATTAAGATTCTGTTATGAAAATAATCACTCAAAAGGATTTAAATTGAAGCTTTATGTAAAGTGGATCATTTCAAATAATGCATTTTGGAAAATTTTAGAAAATTTGCGTGCATTTGCACCAATTTTTAATTTGAAATTTCTAAATTCGATTATTTTCAAATTGTGCCCTGAAAGATGAATCAATTTTAATTCAAGGATTTTATGATTTTCAAAAATTGTTTAAAATATTTATTACAAATTGTTTTGTTTTTTTCTGCATTATTTCAGATAACTCTAATTGATTCTTTTGTCAAGTAAACATCGAAGCCTTGGCAGGGTTAATGCTAAAATAAATATAGTGTTTAAATAATTCCAATTTTTCGTTGTAAAAACACTGTGTTTTTGGTTGAGATGACATGCATCGTCTATGTACGAGTTTCACAATGAGGCCTTCTCATTGTTTCAATAAAAATTTCAAAATCTTACAAAATCGCCTTCTTTTATTAAACTTTTATATTTTTCATGTTTCCTTTTTTTAAACCTTCTGTAATTATTACATAAAGTCCTAAGTTCATTAACATATTTTTATTTTAGGCCATATTTCGAATCATTAGTTCAGTAAAACATTCTACTAATGTTTAATGGTTTGCTTTTCTCTCATTTAATTACCGAAACTTAACTAGTAATCAGGGAAATTTCGTAATTTAGATTTGAAACAATAACCGGGAAAAATTTTTACAAATTTTTGGAATTTTTTCGTACATTTTTGTAGTCATCCTGTACCACTTAAATATTTCTTGTTATTTTAGGGGATAATAAACACTGATTTACCAACAATTAAAAAAGGTGTTCTGTTTACTTGAAATTCATTTTTTGGAAAATTTGGTCTGACAAAATATTTCATAAAGGTAATGTAACATATATATTCAATACATAAAAAAATTTACCGGTGAATTTTATTCTGTCTTCTAAGGGCATGTTACGGGCTGTCACGTGAGCTCTTTTTGCATGATTTATGTTAGGTAGGTTTCCAATTTAAAATTTTTAAATATTGTGTAAGTTTTAGCAACTTTGATATTTCGAATAAGTATTTTAATTCTTGCAAGAGTTTAAAAACTTAAACTCGAGCTTTAATTAGATTTTAGGAATTTTACTTCCTATCAGAAGGATTATAGAAAATTTCAGCGAAATATCTTATTAAAAAATTCAAGTGAGTTCAAAAGATACTTGGAACTTTGAAAGAAGTGAGAAAATGTTATGAAATAACCAGGCATTTTTTGAGACCGAGAAAAACTGGGAAATAACAGTTAATTTATTTTTTGACCGAGAATTGTACAATTTTTGTCAAAGAAAATGTGTCCAAGTACAATCTCATCCATTCTTCAAATAATTAATTAAATTTTTATCTAGTTTAATTATAATATTATCCGATTTAGAATTATATTTAGAATTATATTTAGCAGAGTCAACTACAGGGAACGCTGCAAGTAGTTAGAAAACAATTCCGTTGCGGTGTTAAAACCAGTGATGCCAATGTTTGCACCCTGTGCTACTGCGCTTGCGCTAGGGCCGCGCGCTGGTTGACAGCGCTTGGCGCGCAATTCAAAATCACTTTAAAAAACAATTCTTGTATTTTAAATAAATAATTAATGAAAAATGCACAATAATGCATACAAATTGTGTATCTGTTGATTCCAGGCAAAACAAATTACAACACATATATTCTATAAATAACAGTTTATTTTCATTGAATTCCAAAGACCAGCTTATATTTTACAAAACATTTAATTTAAAAAGAAACTTTTTGGAAAAGTGATTGAGAATCATTATTTATGATTTTTTAAATATTTTGTATATATTTTTCTAGGAATTCACATAAATATATAACCTATAAATACACAAATACTCACTACTACATTGTAGTTATGATTCAAATGCACAATTGTTATTTTGAGCATTTTCTGATAATTTTTTAAGACAAAGTCACATAATGTTTTATAGGGAATTGCGAGCAGGGAGCAAGCTCGGACATTGGATTTTAATGAAAATAATCTGTTATTCATAAAATATATGTGTTATACATTCTTTTCTTATCTGAAATCAAAAGTAACATAATATTTATACAGTCTTGTGAATATTTTAATAATTATTTATTTAAATTACAAGAATTGTTTTTTAAAGTAATTTCGAATAGCGCGCCAAGTGCGGCTAACTAGCGCGCAGCCCTAACGCAAGCGCAGTAGCACATGTTGCTAACATTAGCATCAAAAATTCCCAAAATTTGAAGGTGGGGGTAAAAATACAACGCCCGAAAGCGTTACAAGTTCCGAGGATACACGATGTAAGACGGAAAAATCCGAAAAGGTTTTTTCCGGGTACGGTCCCGCTTTGCACGGCGAATACCATTAACGCTTACCTATAGTCTATAGGTTGAAAGGCTTAACGCCGAACCTGTGGACCGATTTGGATATTTTTTTAAGCTGATAACATTTCAAAGAAAGTTGTCGAGCCTGGTTTTTAATTTATTTTCTCAATTATTTTATAAATAAATAAATATGTCGAAAAAAATTGACATTTTTTCTATTTGGCGTTCCTGGTGCTCGTCAATGATAGGAAAATTGTTGTAATCGCAGATGTTTCATAGATTTACATTATATAAGGATATTCCATCATGATATAATTAACAAAAAAATTTAAACAAGTTATTTGTTGAAAATGTGTTTTCTAAAATTTTCTATAATTCAACATTTTTTAAAGTTATATTGCAGGAAATTTGAATGGAAACAATATTTTAATAGAAAAAATTTCTCTTAAGACTGTTCCTTTTAATATTATAAATAAATTTAATAAACAAATACATTATTCAGGCATTTGTCATCAGAAAAATTCATTTTTTTAAATGAATTTTTGTAAATTAGGAACCTCATGATAATTTCGGAAAAATGTATAATTTCTTGATAAACTTTATGATTTTTTAACAAATTTAATAAACAAATGCATTATTTGGGCAGTTCCTGACGGAAAAACTCGTTTTTTCTAATGTTAGTCCTTTCAGTTGGGAAGCTGACGATAATTTCAGTAACATTCATAATAAGTAGATTAATTTTATCTTTTTGTTAAACAGATTTAATTTTAAAATGCGTTATTCGAAAATTTGTCGAACTAAAAACTCTTTCTTTCTTCAAATTCAGTCCTTTTAATTTCATAAAAATAAATTATTTTTGTGTCCCAACTTTTCATATGTTATAGACTTTATTTATAACAAATATTAAATGAATTGTTCAATCATTTCTTGTAATCAAACCCTCTTGTGTTGGCCAACTGCAAGTACTGAATTAAAAAAAAAAGAATTTTTTTCTGAAACTAAAAGGACTGACTTTGAAAAAAACGAGTTTTTACGTAAAAAAATGCTTAAATAATGCATTTTTGAATTAAATTTGTTCAACAAAAACATAAAAGTAATCAACTAATTATGAATGTTACTAAAATTATCGTAAAGTTCCCAATTAAAAGGACTGACATTGAAGAAAACGAGTTTTTCCGTCGACAAATGAACAAATAAAGCTTTTGTTTATAAAATTTGTTACAAAAATCATAAAATTTATGGACTGATTATGAATTTTCCTGAAATTAACATGAAGTTCTCAATCAATGAAAATTATAGAAAACACATTTTCAACCAATAATTTGTTTATAACAAGTTTATTGTTTATTGTATCATGATGTGACATGATAAAAACATGATAACCAAATAAAAACTGGGTAAAAAGTTTTAAATTTCAAAAGGAATCGCAATTATCTGGAATTAATGAAGCAGAAAATAGTCATAAACAATGAGAAAGTGTTTAAATAATTATTTTTGCTAAATGAATTTGACTACAAAATTTGTTCTTTCTTCTAAAAAAGAAAATAACAATATGGTTCTTTGATTCAAAACAACGAAATTTCAGGTTCGACATATTCAACTTTTTCTAAAATTTGTGTATTTTTCGTATAGCAATCAACATTTTTTATTTCACCCAGCTCAAACCTTTCGACTAATTTGATCGTGTGTCCGCCCGTTCATCCGTCGTACTATTTTCGAAGGAGGGGAATGTTGGGTGATTCGGGAAGAGAATGTTTGAAAAAGTAATTTAAAAAAAAAATTATTGACTAACCTTTGACTAATTTTTTTAGGGGAAATACGCTTTTAACTTCATGAGACAAGCGCCACCTCTAAATATAAATTTTCTTTAGAACAGAAGAAAATAAATTTATTTTTTCGTGTTTTTGAAGTTTCGAAAAAAATTTCCGGGCGATTTGCATGCAAATTCGAGAGACAAGAATTTGGCCTCACCCTAATATTCAATCGTAATAATAAAATAACTAATCATTTATTATTAGGTATTTTTCAGGAGGTTTTGTACAAAGTATAACATTATGAAGTACAATGATACTAGAGTCCCGTCTCAAGTCACTACGATGTAAATTTCATCATGGCTTAAGAATGTGTGAAAACTATCGCGCAATAATAAGTGACAGTCTAAAAAAATTCAACAGTTCTTTGAATATTCATTCCCGATTATAAATTGTCATTCTACTGAAAAAATTACATAGAATCCATATGTTTGTTAATTTGTTCAAGGATCTGGTTCCTAATCGAATAGACGCACATAAATAAAGTTTCTTTATCGCATGGCCAAGCCTACAGTCGTCCGGGTTTTTAGAGGTTTATTTATTTTAAAGCAATGAGAGTGCGATTTACGAAACGCCAATCAGCGGCCTACATGTCGACGAGAATTTTCATTAAGAATGAGACAGTAGCTAGTATATAAACAAGCAAAAAATATTCAAGATCTGTTCAGTTACTATCTAAGAAATTCGTTAGCAATCATTAACCTCTGTCTACAGCAAATGAAGATGTTTATCTTAACGCTGGGCTTCATTTTAGTGATGATTCTTGGTTCCGTCCGTAAGTAGAAAAAAGATCTGCAATCCAGAATTTAACTATATTCAAAAACTGATTTCAATTTAAAATAGTGGAAACCTTATCTATCAAGTTTAACCTGAACATCTTTAGTTCACTGTTAAAACTCTTTCTTATGATAGTCAAGTTAACAATTTCTCAATATTGGCCTTGTTCGCGTGTCAATAGATTTTAAAATATTACACCCGGCTCTCGGTTTAGCCACTCGCGGTTTAGTAATTCCTAGAACTGCTTGACTGCGCAGATTCTCGGCGCGCAGGGTGAAGGTACTCGCACAAGAAAATACGTGTGTAGTATGCTGGAAACGGCTCACGCACGATCTGTCCGTGCACACACACAGACCGCCAACCAATCGCGTGCGATCCCTCACGCTGCTGTAGTACGAACTGGCTGTATACCGTTTACCTATATCGGTCGGCACTCAATACAAATTTGCAACGTCGGAAACTAAGTTTACATATTTCTACAAAGCAATTAGTGTGTTTTAATTATTGAATCCAAAAATATCTTAAATTAGCGAATTATTCATTTAATACTAATCTTTAGTGGCCCACTCTTCGCTTATCAAATCTGTGAAATTTCAGTAATAATGAATTAAGTTTTAACAATTTTGATTTCGAAAAACCTTCAAGTATCATTTGCATTAGGAAAAAAGCTGTAAAATAAAAATAAACATATTTAAGCATTGAAGTCCATCCTTACTTAATGCAAATCACTTGTATAATGTTTGCTGAATAATTTCAATTTTCCATGGAAAATTATTAAAGTGTACAACTGTGAAATTTTGAAAATCGAATACAAAATTGAATGGAAAGAAACACATGAAAATCCTGAATTCTTCTAATTAATTTGGAGCCCACTGATCCCTCGTTATTTCAAAATTCTAAGAAATTCTAATTTTTCCTAACCTTTTTCAAAAAATAATAAGGCAATATTTTCAAACTGAGAACCAGCAGAGGCACGTTTACAATGTCACAATACAACCTGCTTACTATTTCATTAAAGTTGAAAATGCTACACCATCGCGTGATTTCATCAAACTTTTCTATTTTTCGCGTTTTCCA
>NC_046663.1:5316374-5329234 GCF_010883055.1 Belonocnema kinseyi | reverse complement strand
TTTTTGTTCTCGATTTTTCATGCTTAGCTCCAATCAAAAAAAAAATCAATTCTTGTTGTTTTGAAAAAAATTATATTTACAAGAGGCGCAACACCAAATTACCCATACAATTTTATTTTATAGGGTCCCAAAAAATGAACGCACAAGTGAAAAATGGATTTTAAAAGTTTCTGGTGATAATTATAATTTTTTTACTATTTTTTCAATGAAAATTTTCCACTTTTTGTACAACTTTCAATGATAGTGATATAAAACTTAATCAATGTTATCAAACATAACTGTTTCAACCATTTATTATTATTTTTAATAATGTCTAAGAATAATGATAGAAAATTGCATTTTTTCAAAAAGTTACCACTTTTTATACAATAATCAATTAGAATTAGATAAATTATTATTTAAAGTTAACAAAATTAATTGATTAAACAATTTGTAATTATTCTTAATAATATTAAATTTGAGTAATGCTAAAATATCGCAGTTTTTTAACAAGTTTTTCACTTTTTATTTAATTTCCAATTAGAGTGAGATAATACTTAACTTATGTTAACGAAAACAATTAAATATTATTGTTAATAATATTCTTTTTCAATAATGCAAGAAAATTAAAGTTATTAAAAAAGTTTTCCAATTTTTATCCAGTTATCAATTCAAGTGAAGTAGATAATTATTTAAAATTAACAAAATTAATTTTATGGCTAATTTATTGTTATTTTTAATAATATTAATTTGAATAATACTAGAAAGTAGCGATTTTTTCAAAAAAATTTAACTGTTTGTCTAATTCTCAATTAGAGTAAAGTAAGACTTAATTAATGTTAACCAAAATACAATTTTAAACAATTTATATTCTTCTTAATAATATGCAATTAGTATAATGCTAGAAATTTTGGGGTTTTCCTTAAATAATTATTTTATAATAATTATAATTTTTATGCAATTTTTGAAATGAAAATTGTTTTTAATACTTAAAACACTTCCTTAAGCTAATAATAAGATGTGTACATAAATCGTTCAAACAATTTATCACTATTTTTAGCCATTTTATCTTAGAATAGATTAAGAAAGTTTCTGTTTTTTCAAAAATTGTCCACTTTTTATACAATTTTCAATTATAGTTAAAGAAAACCTAATCAATGTTATCAAACATAACTGTTCCAACCATTTATTATTATTGTTAATAATATCCTCTTAGAATAATGCTAGAAAATTGCAGTTTTTCAAAAATTTTCCATTTTTGTCAAATTATAAATTATAATGAGGTAAATAATTAATTAAAGCTGAAAAATTAATTGTGTACACAATTTATTATTCTTCTTGATAATATGAGATTAGAATAATGCTAGAAAGTTTGTGCTTTTTTCTGAAATAATTATTTTTTTGTCCACTGTTCACTAACAGTGAAATAATAAATAATTCAATTTAACTAACATAATAGTTTACACAAATTATTATTGTTTATATCTCTCTTCTATAATAATGCTAAATAGTTCAGATTTTTTCTGGAATTTTGAACTTTTTCACCAGTTTTCACTTATTGATATAGTAATAATGAATGCGAGTTAAAAAACAACACTGTTTAAACAAATTATTGTTTATTTTCAGCTTTTATTTGACTTTTTAATTATGAACAAATAATAAATATTCATAATAATGTTAATTTAATCAAAAAGGTTATCAATAAATGCTTCAAGAAAAATTTACATTTAATATGTTCCATATAAAAACTTTCAAGAACGTTTTAAATATCTGTTTTATTTTAGAAAAATTTGTTCACAATGAGGAAAAAGATTGTTTAAAAAATGATTCTTTCGAACGTTCACTTATTATTTGTTCATAATCAAAAAACGAAAGCAAAGAAATAAAGCGTAGAAAAAACCACATCTATCTGACATTAATATAGACGAAGATATTTATATACTTATAAAAAATGATAAAAGTTTCTACAACTAAGCAAAGCAAATATTATTAACAATAATAAGAAATTGCTTAAGCAATTATTTTTCATGACTTAAATTAACTATTACATCACTTTGCTTAAAAAGTGGAAAATTTCAAGAAAAAACGCAATTCCTAGCATTAACCAAAAAGAATATTATTGAAAATGATAAGGAACAGTTTAAAAAAATTACTTAAACATCTAAATATCAATACAATGGAGTATTTTATGTATGAGAAAAAATTTACATTTTTATAAACCACAAAAAAATCATAAATAGCGCTAAAAACTCACAAAATACATTTCTCCACTTATGGGGTTTTTTCGCGACCCTATAAAACAGACTTATGGGGATGACATGTGAAAAGCAATATTTTATTCGTATTATATAGATAATTGCGCAGTTAAAAATTGAGTGTCAGCCCAAGTCATCTAATATTGACAATTCTGAATAGAATTTACAAAAATAATTAAAAATTTATTTAAAGCCCATTGATTTCTGGCCTTTTAAGATTGTAAAAAACTCTCATTTTTCTAAATTTTTTTTAAACGATCAGAAGAAAATATTTAAAAATTAGAAACACACTTATCCTAGTCAAAAATTTCTCAATACGGCCTTCTTATTGTTTAAGCAGAGTTAAAACAATACACCATCGCGCTGTTTTATTTATAAACTTTCCTATTTTTTATGTTTTCCATCTTTAAAAAGCTTTCTAAAAAATATTATTGACAACCCTAAATAATTTTTCACAGAGCAATTAGTTTTTCACTATTAAATCAGGAAACACCTCGAATGAAACAAAAACCAAAAATTCAGTGTTTCTGCAAGCCTCATGAAGTTTAACACGTATTTCCCATAAAGAAGAAAAACGTTGTAGTAAATTTTATGCAGAATCGTCAATATTTGGTGAGTCGAGTTAAAACATAAAATTTGTATTTTGAATCAGCCGTCGAATATGAATTCAAACTTATTTTTTAAATATCGCCCCCATAAGTCTGTTTTATAGGGTATTAAAAAAACCCATAAGTAAAAAATTAGGTTATGCGTGTTTTTTGGCGCTGAGTAAGTTGTTTTCTTTTTTTTAAATATAAATTCTTTATAATAAATGAAATAACATTTTTTACTAATGATTATATTTTTATCTAATTTGTTTAAACAATTCATTATTGTCTTAGGCAATTTTCTCTTAGAACAATGTTAGAGAGTCGCGGTTTTTTTTTCTCGAATTTTTCCACCTATTATCAACATTTTAGTTAGAGTGGACCAAAAATAAATGAAATCTAACATCAATAATTGTGTAAATAATTTCTTATTAGAAACTTGCAGTTTTTTCTATAATTTTCTACTATTTTTCCACTTTTCAATTAGTTTCATGTAGATAGTTGCGGTTTTTTCTGAAATTTTCAACTTTATGTCCACTCTGTACTTATTATTAGATGATGAATAATTCAATTTTGACAGATATGATTGTTTAAATAAATTATTATTGTTTATAGCTATATTATTCTATATTAATGCCAAATAAATTATGGTGTTTTCTGGAAATTTAAACTTTTTGTGCACTTTTCACTTACTGAGCTAATCATTAACGCCATTTAAGAAATATTATCGTTTAAACAATTTATTAGATTTTTCATGACTATCTTCTTTTGAATAATTGGTAAAAAGTTGCTCTTTTTTTTAAAGAAAAATCTTATTTTGCTTTGTCTTTTTAGTCATGAACAAATAGACAAATACTTGTATTGCTTTATGGCCAATATTTTTTGGGCAAAGGATTTTAAAAAAATTTTTAATTTTGGAAACTACAATATTTTTTAATTTGAAGTTAAATTTTTTAATTGCAACATTTTCGACAATTTTTTCGGTTCTTAATCAAACTTACAGGCATTTTAAGAAACAAGATGCTGTTTTATAAAAAAAAACTTTATTTCAATTTCAAAATTGTACACCAAAAAACTCTACAAAAAATTATTCAAATTTTGCGGGATGTGTTATTTTTTTTTTTTAGTAAAATAATATTCCTTGCCATTTTGTTTTTCATTTAAAATAAAAATATCAAACTCCGTCAAAAATCGAATCATATATTCTTTTGAGTTTCTTTTCTGAAAATTAAAAAAAAATGTTTCTTTAATACTTGATATGAAACAGCATGTTGTTTTATAAAATGACTATAGGTTACGAACCACCTAATTCTCATTATTCTATTCTTTGATTTGATCTCTATTGTAAAAAAATCCTTTTGTTTAAATTAATATATTTTAAACATTGACAAAAGATTTTAAATAATTCACTGTGAAAAAATACAATACTATTGAAAAAATTATTTTTGTTGAGGTGCACTCAATGAAAAATGAACAAAAAATAAAAGTTTCATTTTTAAAAAACCGTAACTATCTATCGTTAACACAATAGAAGATATTTATCAGCAACAACAATTTGTTTAACCAATATACTCTTTTAATTTGTATTAATTCTTCCCTCAAAAATTGGATAAAAACTGGAAAATTATAGAAAAAATTGCAACTTTCTAGCATTATTCTAAGAGACAATTGTGGTGAATAATAATAAATTGTCTAAAAAATTATATGGATTTCATTCATTACTGATTCGTTCTGACTGAAGCTGTGATAATAAGTTGAAAATCCGGAAAACCGCGCGGCTTTTTCTGTATTCTACTGTATTCTACTTAACTGTATTCTAAGATAAATTCACTAAAAATAATAATAAATTATTATGTAGGTAATTCATATAAACATATAATTATCAGTATAAAGTAATATTTTATTTATTATAAACAATTTGTATTTAAGAAATCGCGATATACATAAAAATTCGAGATAAAAGTTTTTGGGACCACCCTGTTGTACAATCATGAATATATTAACAGTGGTGAAAGCATCGGATAGGAATTCCTTCCGAACCAATTCGAAGTCTTCCGAATCATTCCGGAATCAATATCCGAACCAATCCGAGTTCATTCGAACCAAACCAAAAATATTTTTACATTTCGTTCGACCCAAATATTTTAAAAATAATTCTGATTCAATTCGGTTCAATCCGAACTTCCAATCCTCAAAAAATTCCAATCTAAATGAATCTTAATACAGATTGACCTAAAACTATTTTCAATCCTAACGAATCCAATTCAACCCGACCTCGGATTTATTCGGATTAATTCGGATTGAAAATTAAGTGTAAATCAACCCAAGCTCGAATTGATTCGGATTGATTTGTATTGAAAATATGGTTCGGATTGGTTTGAATTTAGTCGGAATAATTTTTAACCGATTTGGATCGAACAAAATGTAGAATTTTTTCGGATTGATTCGAACTAACTCGGACTGTTTCGAATACAGTTTCCAGAATAATTGGAATTGGTTGGGAAGAACTTCCTATCTGATAGTTACCGATAATCTTGTTTTGCATGGTTCCACTGTAAATAGTAAACTAAGCGGGGCTAAAGCTCTACATTTTACTCCCTAGAGCGTAAAAAGTGACGTCAATGGTGAATAATGAAAATTATACATCTATGAGATCGCATTTCACGATAAGCAGCCAACTCCCCGTAAGAACTGTATAGAAGTTTTGGTAGCAGATAATAGAATTTTGCGGTTGTTTATGGAAAGTTACCATATATAAGTGGTCAAATTACCGTAAATTTTCTGAAAATTTCCGAAAACGTATAGAAACTTTTTACTGAATTTGAGGCAATTTACAGTAAGTTGCCATAAGATACCTGCAATATATAACCACACGTTACAAAAGAATTTAGTAAATTTTCATGAATTTATAAAAATGTTTTAAATTAAATTTTGGATAATTTATGGAAAGTTACGATATTTACATGTAAAATTACCATAAATGACCGGAAATTTTTTAAAATGTTCAAAATTAAATATTGGGTGATTTATGGTAATGTACTGTATTTGCCTGTAGAATTATCATAATTGACTAAAAATTTCCATAGATTTCCGGAGATTCATCAAAATGTTAAAAATGGAATTTTCGATAATTTATGATAAGTTAACATGTTTACCTGTAAAATTACCATAAAAACCGAGAATTTCCATAAATGGCCGGAAATTTATAGATAATTTAAAATGGAATTTTTTTAATTAATGGTAAGTTACTGTAAATTAACCTTAGAATTACCGTGAAGCATGATTCGCTTACTCGAAATCAAATCTAATACGAGCTGAACTCATGACTGTATTTCGAAAAATGTCGAAATCATCCATTTGTTATAAAAAATATTGTATGCTCACCTACAACTCGTCTGAAAACATGCACTCGTCGAAAAAGTCCCTCTTCTCCCCCTAGGTGCATAATATACTATTAAATTTGCATGATGATGCAACATAATACTATTTTTACTATTATAGGAGAAAATTTAAGGCAAAAACTAAATTAATTGAAGAAAATTTTGAATGAATTTCAAACTAAATACATATAACACAAAATTGAATTGGTGTGAAATGAGCAAAAAAACACACTGTATCTCCCCGCGGAGCGGCAGTAAAATAGCACTTTCTTTTACAGCGGTGAGAGACACGTAAAGTAATAGCAAGGAGGAAGAAGTGAGTGAAAAGTAAAAGAAAAGTGTTAGATTCCATTTTAAAACTACTTTAAGAAGTAGATTTTTGGCTAATAACGTCGCCCGACGCGCGTGCGTACGTTGTACAATCAAGCGCCATTTTACAAAAAAAGGACGCTTATTCGACCTATTGCAGATGAAGTATTGTAAGCACCACGGCAGTAAAGTTGTTTTATGTTCGGATGCAGTTTTATCCTCTTCGCCTTTGGCTCGGAAGTTAAATTCTGCGTCCTCGTATAAAGTTCAACTTTACTGCCTAGGTACATAATCTACTATTATATTACATATTGAAATATGACCAACAGGTCCGTTAATCATTAATTTTAAAATTCTTTGAAATGTTTGATCAACAAAAAATCCGTATATTTCTTCTTACAGAATCAGTGGATCCATCATCACCTGAATCAACATCGCTATCTCGATCAACATCACTACCTTCTCGACTGAGATCAGAGCGATTTTACAAGAGCATACCCGCAGGTGTTTAATAAAATAGTGTTTACTCAAAGTGCAAGGATGGCACATATTAATATCAATCGAAATTGCCCTAATTACTTGTATTTAAAGTGAAATCTCCAAGCTGTCCCAAATCGCGACTTTGAAAATCTGCAAGCTGTCTTGCAAATGTATAACGCCCTATGTCGTACAAAATCACTGATTACAGGGCCCTAAATATTGTTATTATTGTCTCTAATATCCCTTTTTAAAACTAAATATTTATTTTTACTTTGTTTTGTTTCTCGATTCACTTTTCTAGCTTTTCTTTAATCATTTTAATCTGGTGACTCGCTGTCTCACTGTCTACAAATTCAAAAACAAAGTCGATATAATAGTTAATTAACAGGTTTGAAGGTACAGATAAAAATATGGAAATTGGGTTTCTTCACCTCTTTTTTGAAAAAAATCTGGGTTCTTTGAAAAGATATAACTCGGCATCAAGACAAAAGGTTCTTTTTTCTAGCTTTATCAGAATTTTCACTAGTTTAATTTTGCTGTGAAACGTTTTGCTCTTGAATGTAATCGCATGGGCCAGTCTGCGCAAACAAAATTTTTTGAACTTTTCAAAGATATTTCCAGGACTCGTTGTGGTAAATTCTAGAAAACTTGTAGTTTACATCAGAATCCCCCTTTCAGTCGATTCAGCAACAAAAAACGCACGATATCTATCTAATACCAAAGTAATTCTCCAAAATATTATTTATCGAAAGTTCATAAAAACGATGCAAACAATTGGAAACTGCAATTATCTGGCGATGGATAATTTTTATCCGCTTTACGATAAAAAATACAGTAGAACTCGGAGACTGTGCCGGTTTTTGGGGCTGACTGTTGTGTGAAACAAACCCGAAAGAGTGCTGCTTCGGATAAAAACGCTTTTGATTGTTCACACCTGAGTGACCACCGCGCACTTCCTGCAGCTCCTGCATCTGCCGTCGGACAATTGTAGATGCTTGTACTACTGTCCAATGTTGCGCGCGCAATATTTCGTTGGACAGCTTGAGGATAAACAATTTTTGGAGTCAAAAATAAAATAAAAAATCTAATTCCTTGTGTAATTATTAGTAGACTCGTAATTTAGTGCAATTCAGTAGTTACAATATAGTGAATTTTTTAATAATTTTTTCTTTGGAGCTAGCTATATTTTTCTTACTTGATCAGGTGGACCAATAATAAAGATTCAAGATACTAATATAATCTGCCGTGGTGAACATTATCTGGCAAGATATGACGAGTTCCGTCTCAGGCTTGTGAAACTAAATCCTGTAACTGGCATTGCAGGTAATATAAAAATTCTGACTTTTCCAATATTTTATAAGTGAAATGCTAAAATAGTCATATATCACGAACCGACCACCTAATTACTAATTCAATACAAATTTTTTTTAACTCAGAACCCCACGGCAATGACTACGCAACAATTGAACGAGAAGATCTTAAACCTGGTGATCTACTGCTAGACCAAAATGGTTATATAAATGGAGTATATGAAGTTCACAATGTGCAACCCGGGTTTCACAAAGTACCTGAAAATCAACGCGAAAATTGGCGCTCGTATGTGAAACGAGTGTACAAGAAACATGTCTAAGGCTGAGAACATATACATCTGAAACAAAGTCTGCAGCGCGCATGCGTCCTGTCGTTATAACATAACCTATATTCACGCATAAGATAACTATTCAATGGAAAACTTCTTTTTCTCTCATATTTCTGAGTAACGATTCGCTATAAGAAGCACATTTTCTATGGATAATTAACGATTAATTGGGTACCTTGACTTTGAGTCCATTTAACTTTTTTTTTTCATTCTAATTTTTGAAATTTTAATCCTGCAATGGGATTACACTGCATTGCGCAGTTTTCCACACTGTAGACATAAATATTTATTTTATTTGTTATTGTGAATGAATTTAATCATAGGAACCAATCAATTCAAAAGTGAGGTTAAGTGCACGTGAAATTTAGCATGCCGCCATTTAGGAACGTACGTGTTACTTACGGAGTGGTCTACGCTTTTCGACGTACATTACGTAGAAAATTTATCACACGTTCAAAAGTCCAGAGTTACGCATAAGTGACTAACTCTGGGCATGCATTGTCAACTGTGACTAACCTAAATGTTCGAAAGATAGTATAAGTCTAGAAGTGGTACCTCACTAGCGAACCTATGATAAGTTTCAAGAACTAAAAAAATGCCATTGGCGAAGAAGACGCATAGCTATCTACATCTCTTTTTAACCAATGTCATGTCTTTAGTTCTTGGAACTTATTATAGGTTCGCTAGTGACGTGCCGCATCTAGGCTAGAGTTCTTAAATTCCCGAGAATTTAAGTTCAGGTTATATAACCGAGAATATGACAGAATTTAGGAGAATTTAAAAGAATTTAAGAGAATTTAAGAATTTATGATTTTGAACAATATTTTTATTTTTCAGGTTATATCAGCGGTCGAATATAAATTATTTTCTAGCTCAAACATATTCAGGAATTGCAGTGTTTCGTATACGAATTTATAATTTTCAAATTTATTAGATTATTTCAAACAAACAAAAAAGTTTTTTCTAATTTAAAAGATAACTCTTTAACAAAATACCGAAGAAGACAAATTTTCTTTATAGGAATTCAATTTTCAAACAAAAAATATGACTGTTCAACAAAAAATTAATTTACACGAAACTGATGCACTTTTACGAAAAAAAAGAAATTGCAAACTAAAAAATAATTTTTTTACGAAAAAAACGCGAATTTTTAACTTAAAAATATCAATCTTAAAAAATTGAAAAATTCCATTTTCTGTTAAAAAATGAATTCTAGACAAACAAAAAGAAGTATTTTCCACTAAACAGTTTAATTTTCAACCAGGCATAAGCCTTTAATAAACAAAATTTCACAATATAGTTTCACTTTGATCCAAGTAGTTGATTTTTCAATTAAAAAAGATTAATTTATAACAAGATACTTAAACTTTTAACCAACGAGATAACTTTTCAACTCAAAATATCAGTCTTCAACAAAAAAAGTGATTTCTTAACAAAGCGATTGAAACAAATGACTTAAAAAAATTATTTGAATTATCAAGCAAAGAAGAGCGATTTTTAACCAAAAAGTTTGTACCAAAAAAATCGAATTTTTAATCCACAAATACGAATTTTTCTAAACAAAATGCACGAATTTTTAACAAAATAGTTAAATTCTCTACCAAATAATTGCATTTTTTCAAAAAAGATCAATTTTGTAGTAAAACAGATGAATTCCTAATAAAAAACAATTTTTTTTTATAAGTAGAACTTTCATCCAGAAAATATTTCAGTTCATTTTTCAAAACCAAAATATAAATTTTAAACAAAAAGTAAATTTTTTACGAAATATATGTTTTCAAGAAAATAGTATAATAGCTTAATTTCTAGCCAAACAGTTGCATTTTTATAAAAGAAAAAGATTTAATTTCTGCTAAAGCAGGTAAACTTTAAAATAAAAAAGACAAACTTTCAAAAAAAGAGTTGAATTTTCAACCGAAAAGTTACCGACAAAATTCAATTTTCTATTAATTAAAACAAATTCTGAGATTCTCATAAATTGTCAGAGCATAGATAAATCGCACATGCTCTATGCAATAAAATTAAAGAAAAATTGTTACTATTAAATAATAAAATTATTAAAAAATTATTAATTTATAATTCGTTACAAGTAGCTGTTAAGTCTTTTTAAAACAAAATGTATCATTAATAACACACATGTAATCGATTGATATTTTCATCAATCAAATCTTTAAATTAATACATAATACAATAAAAGAGTGTAAAACTTTAGTAAAATTTTTTTTTCTTATTAAAAACGTTCAAATTCTCTGATCAGTATCCGTAACACACCTTACGATTCTCGAGCGTAACGATAAATTCTAAGAGAAAATAATTTTCATTAAAGGAGATGTTTAATATGTGAATTTTACACATTCTACTGAATTTAACACGCCATTTTTGGACGTATTATGAAATGTTAAAATGTTTTTCATTTGTCGTTTAAAAATTCGAATTCTAAAAAAAAAATTCGATTTGAAAAAAGAAATCCTAAAATAAGCTACGCGGACAGGCTTTTTCAACTTTGAATGTTTGAAATAGTACATGTAATTGTTTACAACTTTTTCATAATAGTCTTTTGAAATTGTATGAAATTTAAAAATACTAAGATTTGGCGTTTACATTTTTATTTTTACATTCTGATTTTAATGAGAAGGTATTAGTCTTATTTGAAAACTAACTTTTGCTCCAATAATTCAATTTGATTAATTTTCAGCTTTAAATGTAATTATAACAATGGACCAGACTGACGTGCACTCATATATTTTAAAGAGTTTAAAAAATTTTAGTACAATTTAGTTGCCGGCGTCATCTGTACACTGGATAACTTTTGAAGGACTAATCGAATTGGATACGACTTTGACACACGTTTTGAGGGCTCAAGAATAAAAGCTGGACTCGTTATCCAGCAATATTTGAGCAACAGTTTTTATTTTGTCCATAAAAATACGACTGAAAAATTAAAAATTCCATTTTGCGTTCAAAACATTAAAGATTCAAAAAAAATTTCAGGTAAAAATTATTTAGCATGTTTTGATAGCAGAGTAATTTTCGCTTTAATCGCAAAATAAAATAATTCTCATTTTTCTCAATTATTAATTTACTGGTGTAATTTCGAGTTCATTTTTTACTGCTATCATTTTTAAACAGCAACCGCGAGCTTTAGATGTGACAACAGTCGCCTCTGGATGCTTTCTTACAGCTACCATATTACATAGAGAAGTTGTACGCTTCAGATGCTACGACCATCCCTGGCGGACCAAAGGAACCAAATGGAGCCTCTACAAAGTACCCGTAAAGACCTTATTGAGTCCCCATTCGGTTCCTTTTTAAAAGAACTCAAAAAAAACAAAAAGATTAACTTTTAAACTGCTGAAATTCGGATTCTACGTTAAATTTTCTATTAGGAACTCACGGAGTAATCGCAATACTTTTTTTTGCCGCGTTAAAATTTTTGTAAAATATCAATAACTTCTGCTGAAAGTGACTTCAAGCGCATCCATGATAGCTCAAGTAGTATGTTACGCGCGAAATTTAAAAATAAAATTCTCTCACTTGCATCGCAGCGTTGTCGTCCGAGGTTTCCACTGCGTGGCGCTAGCATCCCGAAAAAATTCTTAAAGTTACCGACGGAACGCTTATTAACTGCTACTAAAAGAAGATGCATTTGAAGTCGCCTTCGGCCAATGTAAATGACTGGTATTTTATTTTTTAAGGTTTTTAACACTGCAAGAAAAAGTATTGCGATTACTCCGTGAGTTTCTAATGCAAATTTTAACGTAGAATCCGAATTTCAACAATTTAAAAGTTGATTTTGCTGTTTTTTTTTAGTTTTTTAAAAAGGAACCGAATGGAGACCCAGTGGGGTCTTTACGGGTACTTTGTAGAGGCTCCATTCGGTTCCTTCGGTCCGCCAGGGATGGTCCCTAAAGCAACCAATTGCAAAGCAACCGGAACGTGTACGTCGTCCATTCTTGCTCCTTCTGTCCAGCGATGCTGCGTTAACACTAAGGCTGTAAAGTGCGAAAAATAACAAGCTATGGAATATGTGCCGGAAAATTTCTGTAAACATTTGTGTAATATAAGCTCAATTATCTTTTTTCTAAATATTACTCAGCAAATATCAAAATGTAGACTTACACCCGGCACATACTAGGCAGTCTGAAAAGTACCTGAAAATTCTAAGAGATGGCATTAGTATTCACTAATGTGAACCATTTTCGTCGAGCTTGATCCTTCAAATGACGCCTGT
>NC_046663.1:5312430-5316274 GCF_010883055.1 Belonocnema kinseyi | reverse complement strand
GCACAAGCAAAATTGCATGAAATCGGCTTCGAATTGGTTCCTCAGCCACCGTATTCACCAGACCTGGCCCCCAGCGACTGTTACTTGTTCCCTAACCTGAAGGATGGCTCACCAGTACGCGTTTTTACTCAAATGAGGAGCTCATAACTGAAACTGAGGCGTATTTTGGAGACCTTCCGATCGAGTACTTTTCGGACAGTATCAAAAAGTTAGAAAGTCGTTGGACTCGCTCTATCGACCTAAAAGGAGAGTATGTTGAGAAATAAAACCGACTTTGGCCAAAAAAACGTCTCCGTGTTTCATTTTTCAGGGACTTATCAGACTGCCTAGTAATCGAAACCGTCCATTCTACAGTGCCCCTTTCACTTCACTTTAGTAAACTCCGCACACTTTTTTACTTCGCCAACCAATTCACCCCGGTGGTCGCCTGAAACGCAACTTCAGAAGATAAGCAAGAGCGGGAAATTTATACAAGAGACTTCGTATAACACTGTTCCTTGGAGTACGGTCTCTAGCCGCGGATAAAATTCCGCGGCAGACGACACAGTTGGAGATAAAGGTTTTAGCCCTGGATACTTTTTTAGAACTACCAATCCTTGTAGAATGTTACGGAGAACAATGTTGATGGACCAGATAATGTGATTTCAGGAGAACAACCTTTTGTGTCTGGCTCGCGATGGACTGAGTCTGACGCTGACAAGCCGAAAATTTCTTGAGTTGGCGAAGAAATGAAACTTTCATACATCCAAGGCAGTTAATTATGATAACCAAAAAATGACTGTGTAGCCTTGGTACAGCTTGCTGAGCTCGAAAAGAATCGTTACGACATCTTTACGACAACTTTACGACATCCTATGTCCATGTCGTTAAGATGTCTTTACGATATCGTAAATAAATCGTATGATCTGACGATGTCTTTACGATATCGCAAAGACACCGAAACGACATGGAAATAGGACGTCGTAAAGATGTCGCAACGGTGTCGTAAAGACGTCGCGAGATTTTGTGCCTACTGGGTAGTTTCCTAATCTTGCTCTTTCCAGAAAAATAAAAATCCCAAATTTTTTTAAGAATTGGGCGATACATTTTTTAAGGGCCGTTTTTTACACACGCATATTTTAGATTTCCGCCTGTGGTGTTCCAAGATTTGCATATGTTTCTCTTTTACCAAGATGCTGAATGGCAAGGATGTAAATGGTAAATACTTCAAAATTTTCACTAAAAATTCATTTATTAGAATAGTAAATCATTAGAAATTTTTCCAGAAATCTTAAGATTTTCTTTTTGATTTTTTCCAAACCTTTTATATATCTTTGGAAATAATTCGAATTTTTCCCACAATGTTTTATAAATTCTATGAAATTAAAAAGAAATGCTTAAAATCTTTTAGAATCTTTTTTGACAAATTTGAAAAAATTAAAAGTATTTTTGAATATTTTCTTCAAAAGATTATAAAAAAAAAACGTAAAAAATTTCTCCTAGGAATCTTAAAAAAAAATTCTTTTTTTTAAAATCTTTTAAAATCCTTAAGAAACTTCTTGTTTTCAATCTTCAAAAAATCTAGATATTTTTTTGCATTCTGTAAACTCTTTTCAAATCTTAAATTGTTAATCAATCTTTTCAAAACTTTAGGCTTTCGAAATGTCTTTTAAAATTCTTCCAACTTTTTCTAAACATTTGGTTAATTTTTTAATGCGACAAAAATTGCCTAAAATGTTATACAGATACTTTTTTAAATAAATAGTTAAATTTGTAAACAATAGGATTAATGTTGTACTACAAAGTGAAAAATTTCTACCTAATAGTTGATTTTTTATTTTTAAAAAACATATTTATCAAAAAATGGAATAGTGAAATTTTCAGGTCAAAAAATTTATTCTCAACAGAAAAGTTTATTTTCCTCCTAAGAGTTTAATTTTCTACCAAATTATCGACTATTCAAGTCCTAAGCACGAACTTTTTACAAAATAGTTGGATTTGCGATCCAAAAATATGAATTTTTAACTAAATTGATAAATCTTTAACAAAAAAAGAACAAATTTATTTTTAATCAAAAAGGGTGAATTCTTAACCAAGAAGAATGATTTTCGACTAAAAATACGATTTCTTAACTAAAAATCCTCTATTCTTCTAAGACCTAAAAAAGTGTACGAAAGCTCGATTTGATCCTTTCATTGTTTCCAGAGTTATCGAGTTTACGGAAGAACTGCCGGACGGATAGACAGGCAGACGTACGTCATCGCCAAAACTTGAATTTTTTATTCAGGGGTTTAAAAACATGGACATCTGTTTAAAAACTGTGGTCTAAAATTTCGGACAATTCTAATTCTTTCTCAA
The DNA here is from genome assembly GCF_010883055.1 of Belonocnema kinseyi. Taxonomy (NCBI): domain Eukaryota; kingdom Metazoa; phylum Arthropoda; class Insecta; order Hymenoptera; family Cynipidae; genus Belonocnema; species Belonocnema kinseyi. The sequence continues at coordinate 5,313,937 of NC_046663.1, read as the reverse complement.
TAATAAATGACGAAAATATAAAAAAGGTCAACTTCTAATTAAAAGTATTGATTTTTATCTTAAAAAATGAAATATTTACATGTTTAGTTACAAAAATTAGTTCTCAAGTAAAAAAAGAAAGAAGTTATTAAAAAATAGTTAAACTTTCAACCAAAGCAATTCATTTTCAACTAAAATTATGAATCTTAAGAAAACTTTATTTTTAACAAAAGAGTGCAGCATGGAACGGAAAGAAATTAAATCTTATTAGGTTATTCGAATAGCAATTTTGTTTATAATTATTGAGATATAGTATATTTATCACGATGACACTCTGAGTTAGGTTTTAGGGAAAAAGTTGTACAAAAATTTTTCAATTGTTCTTAAAAGTACTTATAAAGCACACGGCTGTGAACATGTTGAAACTCTTCTATCTCAAATAAGAATATAACACAGCATTTTGGTTTTCAATTTGAATGGCGCGGTATCACGAGTATATAATTCTACTTCTTAAAGTTCAAAAAGATGTGCTTTTTCATTTTAGTAGAAGTTATTTGCAATCCTATGAATTTCAACATCGTGGTTTAATTGTCATGTTATAAAGAATTAATTTGTTCTTAATATTAAGTGAGCTTCGTCTACCAATCAGACAGTGTAGTGCACCTGCAGTCTTAAATATTATTTCCTAGTTTTTTAAATATGTTTAGTAAAGGTAAGTTGACTATCTAGAACGCCCCCTAATACTAATCTTAAAAGTTTGTTGCAGTTTTATAAACGCCAGCCTTTGGCCTAGTGATGATACGAAGGCTACAATGTCGTTCGCTAATAATAAAATACGCGGGGTGCTATCAGATGGGATTTCACGCACAATGTTCCGTCGGATATCGTTCATGTAATACATGAATTGCACCGGACCAGAAATAGAACCCTGGGTTACCACCTCTGTTACTGTATGTTCGCTTGATTTAACTTCTTTGACAGAGACGACAAATTGTCTACATTTTAGGCAGCTTTGGAGAAGTTTAATATATAAATTTAAAATTTGCACAATGAGAGTTCAAGAATAAGTCTCTAATGTCATACGGCATCGAAGGCCTTTTTAAGGTCCAGCAGAGCTCTGGCAGTTTATTTGTTTTTGCTTAAGTTAGTGCTAATGTGATTCGTCACTCTAAATAGTTGATGAACCGTGCATCTATTGTTTCTGAATCCAATTTTTTCGGGAATCAAAATTTTGTTCTTCAATTCAAATTTAATTATTCTATGGTAAATGGTCTTCTTAAATAGCTTACTTAAAGTGGGTGAAAGACTGATAGGCCTGTAGCTGGCAGGTGACTCCTTGTCTATCCCTGATTTAAGAAATGGTAAGATATTCGTGAACTTCCAGTTATCAGGAAATTATGCAAGTTTGAACCCGGCGTTGAAAAAGTATGTTACCAGGTGTATACATATGAAACCGGTATTGCCATTTAGCGGCCAGTAGGCACACTTGTAGGCACTGTCGGAACTTACCATTTGTGCTAATTGGCGT
>NC_046663.1:5297476-5312330 GCF_010883055.1 Belonocnema kinseyi | reverse complement strand
CGAGGGCGCATACTTTGAATAAAATATTTGTTATCATTCTCTTGAGATAAATGTGTTTTTTTCTTGAAAAAATACCGGTTTCATATGTATACACCTGGTAGTTGAACTAGAGCTTATTTCGGCAAGTATTTTAAAGCTATATTCTGAATGCCATCGAGGTCCGGTGCTTTTTTACGTTTAATTCCTTCCAAGTTTTTTTTTCTATGCGGGAGGTAAATACAATTTCGTTAGCGCTTAAATTTTCATTGGTTAGATGACGGCACGTTAACATTGAGCAGGTGGAAAGTTGTATTTATCCAGGTCGCTATAAAATATTTTGTTATCATCTCACAGGGGTTTTTTTATATGCTCTAGTTTTCAAAAGATATTTTGTCACCCTCTAAATTGAATTATCTTTCATGTAAAGGCTTTTAAGTTTATTGTTCCAGAGAGTATTATTATGCTTTGCAATTTTCCTATTATGAGTATTTGTGAGTCTATTTTTAATTTTCTAGATTTCTACGTTATGGGTTCTTTGACGTAAATTTCTTAATTAGTTTCTTGTTTTAATTAGGGCTTAATTTTTAATTATATAATTAAAAATTTGTCATAAGGACAACCGCAGGATTTCGCCGGGAGCGCGTGCTAATCTGGAAAATTGCACCCGCTCCCAGCGAAATCGCGGTAAAACTTCAGCCAAAACCACGTCTCACGACCGTGAGATAGGTGGTTACAGTCTGTAGAGGAATCAATACGACGATCCAGCAAAAGCCTCGTGCACCCTAAGAACACGGAGCGACTCAAGGATTACCGCCTTCTGCATTTTTCCCGCAGGTGTTTCAGCATATTGTTGACACGCAGGGATGTTTTTTAGGCTATTAGGAAGTGAAAGCTTGGCACCTCCAAGATTGCTTATGATAAGGGCGATCAATTTAACAGAATATTCCAGGTACAATCGTTGCAACTACCTTATAAGGTATCGATACCTCTCCTTCTTTTCATTCTCCTTAGTTATGATGTTTTTCTCGGCTGGTGCCGAAAATTCGATAACGAACATGGTTCGCTTCTCGAAGTCAAGAAAAACCATATCAGACCTCGAGTGAGCAACCGAAACAATTGTCGAGAATATAAAGTTCCAGTATATGCGGCACTTCCCATTCTCAACAATTGACTCGATTTCCCTAGGTGCATTTAGATAAACGATATTAAGGTTAATGCCGTAAGAGTGACAGAGATGGCAATAAAGCACTTTTAGTGCCGCATTGTGCCTTTGAATGTAGGTCGTTCCCGCGTGAGTTGGACAACTAGATAGTATGTGAGCTAAATGCTCGGGGTGTGCAATTTTATTAATTTAAATTTATCCAATTAGTTCAGAAGAGAAGGAAGGGACTCGAAGGACACCCCACCGGGAGGGGAGGAAAGCCTATGAAGAGGTACAGTACATCCCAGCACCTAGAGGGAGTTTGGAAAACTGTCCCAAGATCAATGGCCAAAATGTGAGACCTCCTTTTGTAAGGAAAGGGTCTTGGTATTCGTTGCAGCCGATCTGGTGGGTAAAGCTGAAGCTACGGTGTGGTTTCTGGGTAAATTAAGACAGCGTCCTAGCGAATCGTCAGGCACGATTGGCCTTATGAAGAGGACACAGCGGGAGGCACGAAGCATCTTCTTGTTGTGCAAATTCCTGAGTCCCAAAAGTGGGCTCTTGCGATCCTCAACAACAGGCGCTTCTACCACTTTTGACAGGTCAACTTCAGGGTTGTCGACCAGGAGCAGGAGGAGCCTGCCAGGACACAGGAAGATCAAGGGCCGTCCTAAATTTCTATTTCAGCTCTAACCATTACTCTGGTACTTCTTGAACGACCACGGGTGTTCATCTGTTTCTACAAGTGCCATCCGTCTACGATATAGACATAAGATGTTAGGGTTTCCCACCACCAAGCACAGCTGGGAGTGGGATAGTGAGTGCGTGGAAGGGTTGGGTCTGGGGATATAAAGCCTGCTAGCACCGTCAAATGGCATCACTTCTTTCAGGTAGCCAGCAGTAGTGGTACCAGCAGCAGCAGTAGCTGTCAGAGACCAGCTTCAAAAATGCCTGTAAAGCGCAAGATGTGCAAACAGCTGCAGGGACCAGCAAACCAGAGTTGAATCATCGCACTGATTCAATGTGAGTTACTCATTCCCGTGAATGAAGAAATTGTATCGTTATTCCCGGACTTACCAGATTTTTTCTTGACACCCGAGAAGCAGACATGCCTTCGCATTATTAATCGAATCATCAGTCTGAGCGCCATTTTCTAACTGAATTGCAGGAGCGATGGTTCTGTAAATACAGCGGCTGATAAAGAAGAGTGTATCATCAAACGGCTTTACTGGGCTAATTCTGAGAAACCATTTCTATGTCGACTACAAACTAATTTAAAGCAAACCTTACACATACAGATATAAGTAATTTTGAAACGAACTTTTTTACAATTATCATTGTATTCACACAACTTTTATTTGCTTGAAAAATATTCTACACATTGATCGCAAATTTGTTTTTTACACTTTTTCTCGTATACTTGTTCAACAACTTATGGAGATAGATTTTTAATCCATACGTAGTGGAAATTTGAGGTTTCAATATCTTTATCATCTATTTCAAACAAGTAATCATTTACACTCTCATCAATGTAATCTTCTTGTACGTGTAAAAGATTAAGATGCTATGAAAGGGAACTACATTGTGATGAAAATTCCTTCGTACAAGACCATAAATCTATACCAGTAAAATCTAACCTATCTTTATGCATATTATATTTGGAAATACGATTGACATGGCGTGAAGCTGAGTATAATATACTTATTTAATACACATGGAATTCGTTGTTGGAGTCGCCATCTGGTAAATCTGGAAGTAAAGATATAATTTCTTTAAGCAAAGTAAGTAACTCACATTGAATCAGGGTGATGATTCAAATTTGCTTCGCTTACCTCTGCAGCTGCTTGCACACCTTGTACTTTCCAGACATTTTTGAAGCTAACCTCTGCTGCTGCTGCTACCATTTCTGCTGATGTTGCTTCTGCTGCACTTACTTTCCCACTTCCAATTATGCTTGGTCGCGGGAAATCTCGGTAAGTCGGTAAGTGTACGTGCACACAAAGTATCAATTCAACGGTCGACACATTCATTACCGACTGTTAATATTAGTGCTTTATGAAAGTATTGACTCATTTGACAGTGGTGCCATCTCTTATTCATAGCTATTCGCCCTTGAATAATAAGGAGCGCTTTCAGTTTAGCGACAGAGACTCTATCTGTGGCTGAAGTTGTGCATTAGGAAATTCAGAAAATTTGGAGGAGAAGTTCAGTGTGGGGTCACCGAAAGCATCAACATCAAAAAGGGTGTAAAAGAGAACTCTATAAGTAATGTGGAAAAGGGGCAATCAATAGCAAGTGAGATAATGCAAGAGGTTCCTTTCCATGTCATGAAATATTTTACTCTCAAGGAATCCACTACGAACAGAGAAGAGAAAACTAATAGTGAGGAGGAAACACTGATCCTTACAAAAGCAGAAAGGGATGGATGGTAATCACGCAGAAGAAACAGGTCGCTAAGACCACAAAGGGTGTATATGCCGTAAGAAGGAGCCGGCATGATGCTTTAGTGAGCGAAATAATCACTAATACAGATATGCGACCGGCGGAACGTCCATGCCTGAGCGGAAAATAAAATCATCAAGGATCGAAGATTTCTCACGAAGTAAAAAGAATAAATATTCAACCGGAACTACAGCTAGCATATCTAAGAGCTAGAGAAAGAATGAAGAGATGGAATGAAAGACGACAGGTGAACGTCAGGGCCTGGAAAAATCTACCAGGACGAAATGAAGGCCGACTTCGAGAATTATCTGGACTGGAATCCAGCAGAGGATTGGCCTCTGAGTAACGCGTCGACCTCCTACGAAAGCAAGTCCTTTTAGAACCCACACTTTAACAATCGTGAACAGAACAAGGTACTGTACCTAAATTTAAATGGTACATTAAGGAGATATATAGTACTATATATCAGTGCGGCCCACTTCAAGACCAACAAATTTGAGTTCATCAATTTTGCTATATAAGCAAAAAGACTATCTCCTAGGCGAGTCCTTGTAAAAGTTGCCTATTATAGGAGAGAGACCAGAGTACAGACTCCACCGTCTTTCACTCATACTTTATTACGTAAGCTTGAAAGAACGATGAAATGAGAGAGCGTAAAAAGAGCCACGCAGCCGAAAACGGGTGTTAGGATCTTGCGGCTAAAGCGCAAATCACTGGGTGAAAACTGAAAGAAAGTTTCGAGGATTTATCCTCTTTCTCTCCTATTCAAATTAAAATAAAAGTGGAGAATTTTAAGGTACTGTAAGTTTAAAAGCAATATGTGCTCTTTCAGAGTAAAATATAGGACTAAATAAGATTCTGATCCACATTGTGGTTACTCCACTTATATTTTCAGGCGACATAAGGATTTGCCGTGACACTTACTCCCTAAAATTAAATTTAGTGACTATAATCTGTCAAATACAGCTTAGTTATTTTGATCCAGATGAGGAGTTTACTGCGGTACTTGTTTACAAAGTGATCCAATGTGAATTTAAAAGAGAGAGACAATATCTCCGTCTTTTAAATGGGACCTTAGTGCCCAAATTTTTCGAAACTCCTAAATGAAGGAAACAGACAGTTTTAACGAAAGTTGGCTCAGGAATTTTCTCCCTTGCGCTTTCCTAATTTCTAAAATTCAGAGAATTTAAGCGTTCACTTGAGGTACGAGCAATTCTCTATGCATGCGTCTAGTACTAGAATGTCCTTGCGCAGAACCCCTCACTAATAAATATTCACCTGCTTATAGATTGGCCCTAATAATCACACCTCGTTAGTAGGAAATAAGATTATAATAAGATTAGCCTTCTGTACCATTGTGCCCTTTATTAGGATAATAAATAAAAATCATTACTACTTCTTGATGCCGAAATGAGATAAAGGTCAGTGACCAATTCTTGCTTAAGAAACCCTTTCTTTTTAGAAGATTAATTTTTTTAAGAGATATCAAATTTTAATTTTCGACAAAATACGAAAAGTGAGAATCCGTTTATGAAGGAAGGAGTAAGCAGAAATTATCCGCGCATTTGAAAATTACATATACTGCATATAAAAATTGTTAGTAGTTTAATAGTTATTATTTTATGCTGAAGTTATAATTAAATGAACAAAAATATACCTGCGTGAAATGGCATTAAGCGAAAGCTGAGAATATAAAATTTTAATTTCAGAGATTTAAACAGTACATGACGAGTAATTAGATACCTATGACATATCCCCCTCCCCCTCGTGCCAATCATAAGAATTTCCCTTTTCACGCAACAGTCACACGCTTAGCGCTCAATATTCTGACTGAACTACAACATTCACAATTTAAGGGCAGCAAGTGTGCTTGAATAAGGTCAGTATCAAGTGCGGCAATGCCATTCATATGAATTGCCTACTTCTCGCAACGACTGAACGGAAAGCGGTCAACATTTATAAATAACGACAACACTAACTGCTTCAGGGCAGAAAAGGTTATCAAATAAGGTCAGTATTAAGTTCAATTAAGGGCAGCAACGGTTTTAAGATAAGATCCTAGTCATGTGAAATTGTCTCAATCATATATATCGACCTTTTCTCGCAACTTTCGAACGCTAAGCGCTCAATATTAAGAATCAATTACGACACTCACTGTTTCAGGGCAGCAATTCTTCTGAAATAAGATCATCATCAAGTACGTTTGTGCCAATCATATATATCGCCCTCTTCACGCAACAACCGCGCTTGATCTTGACCTTATTTGACCCCCGTTGCCTCCCAAAAATAGTAAGTGTTGCAGTTAATTCGAAATATTGATCGCTTCGTGTTTGATCATTGTGAGAAGTGGTTGATATCTATGATGCGAATATTCGAACTTGATACTGATCTTATTTAATAAGCTTTTTTGCCCTGCAACAGGAAGTGTTGCAGTCATTTTCAAATATTAGGCGCTTTGCGTTTGGACGTTTACGAAAAGCAGACGGTTCATATGATTGGCATTATCGCACTTGATACTGACCTTATTTAAGCACCGTTGCTGCCCTTAAATTGTGAATGTTGCAGTTTAATCAGAATATTAAAGGCTCAGAGGTCGGACGTTCCGTGAAGAGGACGATATTTATGCTTGGCATTACCTCACTGGACACTGGCCTTACTCAAGCACCTTTGCTGCCCTTAAATTGTCAATGTTGCAGTTTAGTCAAAATATTGAGCGCTTAGCGTTCAGCCGTTGCGAGAAGCGCGCTGTGTGAGATGGACGTAATGTTAGCTACATTTTTAAGCGTGATACTGATTTGTCATCGCTTTTGCTTTTAATGATGTAGGAGCATATCGTATGCTCTGGTTTTGAGCGATTGGCGCCATATAGCGTTAAAACTCTCCATTTAAATAAAAATTTAATGGATATTTCATTGGACCCTCATATCCTAAAAAATTACCAAGTTATAATCAAATCCACCGAAATTAATTTTCTCAGAGATTTTTTGGCGCCATATTGAATTCACCATTTTTAATTTTTTTAAATACCACATCAATTTTGAAAATACGGCTGGAATTTCGCCATATGTGGATTTCCGCACACCGAAATTTGATGGCATTTCAGTTTTTTTAGGACCCCCAGTGGGCACCAAATTTGGCGACATCTTAATGAAAACTTTACGACATCTTTACGAAAACTTTACGACCTCATATGTCCATGTCGTTTCGGTGTCTTTGCGATGTCGTAAAGACATCGTCAGATCATAAGACTTTCTTACGATATCTTACCCAGTGGGCACAAAATTTGACGACGTCCTTACGATATCGTTACGACATCTTTACGACAACTTTGCGTAATCCTATGTCCATGTCGTTACAGTGTCTTTACGATATCGTAAAGATATCATCAGATCATAAGACATATTTACAATATCGTAAAGACGCCTTAATGACATGGACATAGGATGTCGTAAAGTTGTCGTAAATATGTCGTAACGATGTCGTAAAGACATCACCAAATCTTGTGCCCACTGGGTAAAGACACCTTAACGACATGGACATAGGATCTCGTAAAGTTCTCGTAAAGATGTAAAGGTGTCGTAAGGACGTCGCTCAACTTTGTGCCCACTGGGTCTTGAAGTTACATGTGAATATTTCTTTTTACTGTTTTCTCCTAGAATTACTCACGAATGGCAATATGCAACTTTACAAAAACGATGATAAAATTTTTTGTTGATATTATCGAAAATCTATAACTGCAATATCGACTACTGATAATCTCTATTGTCCCGAAATATGTACCATGATTGTGTTATTTCTTTACGGCGCATGCTATGTGCTTATCAAGTTTTGAGGTTGGGTAGCAATGGACAAGCCGGCACGACCTAAGAAATCCTCTCATACTATTTCACGATTCTGTATATGTGTATGAAGACTAGAAAAAGGGGAAAACACGGAAAAATATCGTACAGTTACGAAGAAAAGAAAATTGGAGGATTATTCTGAGAATGTGGAATCTCTTGCCACTAAAAATGCTCCTGATGAAGATTCGAATTTTGATTCAGGTCGAGGTCAATACATAAAAGGAATTGTTCACACTTTTTTATATTTTAATTATTTTATAAGTTACGAAACTTAGAATTTCTCTTCAAATTATAGAGAAAATTGATCCTTACTTTTACGGAAAGATGGAAAGTGAACAAAAAGAAGTTTCTGCTTCAAATCAGCTAATAGGTAATTTTAATATTTGTATAATTAAAATTTGTATTCAGTACTTATTTTAAGAAAGACAATTCAATGAAAAGTTAGTTAAGTGTTTTGCTTATTTAATATAATAATACGGCATGCTTATTACTTTTGTTTTGCTATGACAGCGTAAAACATCCTATAATAGATATCGATTTTATGTAGATAATCTTAATTCTTAATCTTGATCGGGTCTCTGTAAGTTTGTAGTTATAAGAAAAGCCAGAAATTTTAGTTGTCTTAAGGAGTCACTCTAAAAATATATAATTTCTAGGAGTTAGATATGTAAAAACTTAGCATTTTTCTCACATGATAAGTCCAGTTAAATGGTATACTGCCCTGGACCTTGTCTGCCAAAGTAGTGTGGATTTCAAAACAGCCAGCTTAATTTTAGAAATTCAGAAATTGTCTACCTCTGTCGGTTTCCATTTTTGTTTGAATAACCTAAGTCGCTTATTAAAATAACCTCTGAAACCAATCTTTTGATGTCAATCTGTATCGTAAACCTGAATCTTTTGATTCGTGGAAAAAGAAATATAAATAGCTGAAACTCAATTCTAAGAAAAAAGATTTCTGCTCAATATGTAGTGAAGCATTTCGAAAAAAATCACCAATGCCGAAGGGACCTAAAGATGTTGATTCACGTAACGCATTTTTCATTCAAGGTTATGGCTGTTGAAAAAATGCAGCCCAGTGCTTTGGTAATGTGCTTCTTGATAATGAAAAGTCTAGCATTTTGTGAACAAATATTGCAAAGTGAGCAAAAAGATATACAGGAGTTTCGCATAGTGCTGAACAAAATGTTCAGCACTGTTGTATTACTTACTCGAAGAGGTCTCGCCCTTCGTGGAGACGGGAATAATGAAGTTTCAAAATTCTTTGGAATGGAAGCTTCAATTGTTTCTCCTAAGCGTTCAGATTTTTCTTGTACCTTCTTCCCTATTCCTTCACATGCCCCCTATACACTTACTCGGTGGTGGGAGGAGGACCTAGAGTTTAAGGTGGATTTAGAGCCACCAAGAGCAACAGCTTTAAGTACTTAGAGAAAACCTTTTTCTCTAGAGGTATTGGCTCTTCCAGGGTGCGAGGCGGGAATCGAATCCGCAAGCCGATGGAGTGGGTTCAAAGCCTACTCTTTAGCCCCCACGACCACTTCCCACTTGATTTAAATTTTTTGCAGATCTTAGAAACACGAGCTGAATATTTTTCAGAGTTAAAGTATTGGTTGAAGAACAAGGAAGTCTAAACTGGCTTCATCATGGTATTGTTGATAAAATCTTGCAAACGATTCATTATGAAGTTCTGCAAAAATTACTTACCAAAGTGATTTGAGCAAAGTTTTATGCTGTTATTGCTAATGAAGCGACAGACTCGTCCTGTAAAAAGCAAATGTTAGTGTGTGTGAGAACATTACAGGGAAATTTAAAGATTGAATAAGACTTTCTTGGTTTTTATAAAGCAGCGAATACGAAAGCGGATACACTTTGCAAAGTAATTAAAGATGTCCTAATACATTGAGAATTAGATATATCTGATTTACGAGGTTAATGTTACGATGGAGCTGCGAATATTTCAGGCGAAAAGAGTGGTCTTCAAACACAGATACGAAGGAAAAAACACAAGGCTCTATACGTCCATTGTAGACCTCATACACTGAACTTAGTAGTTTAGGACGCAATGGAAAAGGTTATACCTGTAAACAACTTTTTTGGCATTATTAGAGAAGCTAATAATTTTATTTGTAATTCTTCAAAGAAACTGGCGGAATTTGGAGAATTAATTGCAGAAAAACTCCTAGCTTGATAAAATGTTGCCCTACAAGATGGTTTCTCATATTTAATTCTTTAATCCGAATTGCGCAATCCAGAGGTTTATGACGCCTGTTCAGTCTTTTTCTAAGGCAAAAAGATGACTCTGCAATGGAAGAATTAGCTTTTGCGAAGGCTGATGGACTCTTTAAAGCAATGAAGAGTTTCGAATTCTACTTTTTTTTAATCTTGTGATCGAGGTATTGCAGAAAATAAAAGTTTTGAACACAGAAAATAAGATCTTCTGAAATCGACAAAATGTTGACGAAAGCAGTAGAAGGCGCAAATGCGCTTAATTTACTTGAGCCCGAAGTACCTCATGCAAGAAAGAGATCAACTCGACTTGAATCTACTGCAAGTAATGCTTATATTTTTCTCAGTTCTTAAAATTATTATGAAAGAATTTTTAAGGAACTGGTAGACGAAGTCGTAGTATCAATGCGGGATCGGGTCGAATGCGAAACGCCATTATTATTGGACAAATTTGAGCCTATTCAAAGATTTTTTCTGATGTTATAATACGCAATTAATAACTAGGCCAAACTCTTACATTCTTTCACTTTATTCTGCATTTATACAAAAATTTTAATGATAATAATATCAAATTGATTACTTCTGTACTGATGATACATTTTGGATTGACATAACGGAGCAATTAATCGTAGTTTAATTAGAGGTGAAAAATTCCATTATACTTCCTTACTTGTCAGAACGGCAATATTGAGCTATTTCTGGACCAAAGCAACCTAATGGGTTAGAACCTTAGCCACGCATTCTAGAAATGTAATCGACTTCATGCTCGCGTTGATTTGCAGGTAGCAGGCGGAACCCCTGTTGCCCATTGTGTCTCTCATATATGCCAATCTTAATAAAATCTCGAAACAGGTCATTACCAGGTTTAAAAGAGTTCTCATTTACTTCAATATATCCATCGTTTCTGTCAGTTTCTGAATGAAATGAAATTTTTATTGGATTAGTAATTAAGTGCTTAACTCAAGACATAGACATTACCTTAGCATTTCACTAATGGAATTTAAAAAAATAAATAAATGTTTAATTACGTAAAAGGCCGCTGTGCGCATTTAATAATACGTAACGATCAGGAGGTCCCACATATTCCGCGTAATAAGAGCCACGATCCATGACTATATCACCTTCTTCCAGATCTATTGGTACAAATGGTCCAGCTAATTGAGTAAGAAAAATAAGGTTACTAAGCAGTGTAAAGATCACCAAATTCATTGTCTTATACCTACACAATTATATTAACTATATTACTGTTACAGTGTAAGCAATGGAACCAGTGGAGGGACTGCGCACACTGGGGCCAAATGAGGTGTCCGTAGACGAATGAACTTTTAGCCCAAACTATTCTACCAATTTTGTATTGTTTTTTAATTAAATCTTAATATTATAATAAATTTATCTATTAAAACATGGTCAAATTTAGCATTTGTTCATTACCTTCTGTAACAACAAATACTAATTGCTTAGTATTAATAACAAATGACTATGGAGAGCTATTAGCAAGTCTAGTAATTTATTTATCTGAAAAAAACGATATCTCTATGTTAAAAAATAAAAAACAATGAACTTGTTTATTTAATTTTTTTAACAAATAGAAATTATTTTTTATAACCAAGTATCATATTAAGATGTATTTTTAACATATCTAATGTTTATTAAAAAGCAAACACACATCTGAAGTAGCTATATATAATTTTTACTGAAAATCTAACTTTAGTTGATTAATTTGTTTATAGCAATTGTAAACAATTTTTTAAATATCTCGTACTGCTGGACATCATTCAATACAATTCCCCCCCCCCCCCTATTTCTGTGTATTGTCGCATAAATTAGATAAATTCCCACAAAATAGCATCTTCGAAACTTTTTAAAATGAATTTTCACTGTTAAATAGAAAAAAAAATTTACATTTTTTTTTTAATATGCTTTGACAACTTTGTTATAAATTTCATAAGCTTTAATTTAAAATGAAATTCAAAATCGGTCGAATAGCTTGGGCTAAAATTTAATTCTCTTTCTATTAACACATGTTAGAAAAAAACGTCCTTTAATTTCAGATTTTGGAAATGGTCCTGGAGTGCCACTGCAGACCACTTTTACATTTTTCAGAAAATAACATTTTATTTTTGTGAAAAAAATTATCCAAATTAAAACAATGTTAAGCATTTAATATTTCAAAACAGTTTCTCAAGCGCTTTTTTCGAATGTTTAGGAAAAACATTAATGAAAATATCTTCGAATGGAAGATTTGAATTTGAATAACAAGTAAAAGATAAATCTTTTATTTATGATTAAAAAAAAATTTATTATTTATTTTAAAATATAATAAGAATTTCGTTAACAAAATTTGTTAATAGTAGACAAGCTAAAAATTACCACTGGATATAATGATAAAAGAGAGAAATCATAGAAAAAATTTAATTAAATAAATTTTAGATACATTAATTCCATTATATTCATATGCGTTTGTGCTCATCTGGTAAGTTTCAACTTCATACTATTCAAATATTCTTTGGAAAATTTTTCCAATAATTTATTATATTTTCAGAAACGAATTTTAATTTTAAATAATTTAAATTCTTTTTTATATTTAATTGTTTGATTTTCCTTCAAATTAAACTGAATTCATATAAAACGCATGAAAAAATGTTTTGCAATATTAAATAAGTAATGTATATTTTAATTTTAATATATGTTAGCTTTTATATAAAATTTGTTTACTAAAAAATTGTAAAAATGTATCTAGTTTACTTTCTTAAAATGCAAAACTGGGAAATGATGAAGAAAATAGCGCCCGGATGGAGATATTTTGAATTAATCAACTTCTGACTGTTATAGAGGTAAGTTGAAATTTATAGTAATGAAGCTGCTACAGACAAAAGAAAAATATTATATTCATTTGTCTTGTAAGTTTGGTTTTAGTGAGAAAACAAGTCATCGAATCAAAATAATTAAAGATAATTTCGTAAAGTAAATTGAGTAATATGTTGAGGAAGAAAGCATTAAAAAATGCTTTGTTTTTCAAAAAGTGATATCAAAAATAATAATGATAATAATTTTAAAAATTTCCGATATCTCAATTTGGGAAGTGCTTGGGGATTATCTGTATATACAACAAATTTGGGCAAATTCAGTTAATATTAATAATATTTATATGTGCCAGCGATGCAATTTGCTTTGAACAAACACTTACTAAATACCTCTGGATCGCACCATGAAGCATTCCATGTGAGAAAATACTAGAAGTTTTGGAAAAATTATTTAATATTTGTTTTAGATTCTATTTTAATTTTTAAATTACCTAGTGGAAGGCGTGGCGGTGATGGTGATCGAGGTGGTTCTGGTACTGGATGTGGTTGTGGGTGTAGATTCAATGATTCTGTAAGAAGAAATATAGGTATTTTTTGTTAAAGAAATGTTTCAATGGACCTCAAAGTTCAAAAGTTAATCTCCTTTTTTAAAATTTTTTCTTTTTAGTAAAACATGTAAGTATTCCAGTTGAATAATTATCATTCTACTTGAAAAATCATCTTGTAGGTTGGACATGAATTAACTCGATTGATCAAGAAATTTTTTTATAGAAAATTCATTTATTTGGTTAAAAACGAGCTATTTAATTGAAAACTTGTTACTTCTTTGGATGAAAGGAATTTTTTGCCTGAAATTTAACTATTATGTTAAAAATTTGTTTCTTTTTTGGTTAAAAATGATTATTTTTTAACTGAAAATAGAACAATTATTTAGTAGAATTTACCATAATTTTTTTTAGTTAAATTAAAAATTTTTTAATTAAATTTATCAAAAATAAATTAAATTAAAATTTTAAATTAAGTTGAATATATTAGTTAAAAATTCATCTTTTTGATTGAGCAATCATTCTTTTGACTAAAAATTTGATTCTTCAATTTTTGGTTAAAAAATATTTTTTAGTTGATAATATGACTGTTTTTATTCATCAGTGTATTTTAGATTAAAAACTTAATTATTTATTTTAATTCGATTTGAAACTCAAACATTTTTTTGTTAAAAATTCATCAGTTACATATTCCTGTTAAAAATTCATCTATGTTGTTAAAAAATTATATTTCTTTGCAAAAAATTATTTTTAGTACAAAATTAAGCCTTTTCTTTAAAAATTAATATTTTTGTTTGAAAATTCAAATGTTTCAGTTAGATATTTATCATATTAGTTGAAAATTCATTTTTCTGCTCTAAAATTCAACCGTTCCAGTTATTATTATTATTATTATTATATATTTTCAATTGGAAACGAGGTAGGTTGCCCTCACTGTTTACGTTTCTACCACCCCGAAATCAGTCCAAGGCCATTTAAAGGCAACCCCCGCAACTTAACTGAAAGCGAGAGTTTGGTGTATTGGTTATTTTCACGAAAATGTGTTCAGTTTTTTCAAACAATTTTTCTCACAATTTTGTTATTTGATAAAAAAACAATCTGTTATCAATTCATTTTTAGTATCTCGAAGCAAAGTAAAACTTTGTGCTTCTTGCACTTTTTTCGTGGGATAAACCGTTTGCAAGATACGGCGTTTCAAACAAATGTTTTTTTTTTACAAAATTGACATATGCGCACAGTTAAACAACATAATCTTTTGTTCAAAAAAATAAAAAATATTTAAATTCTCTATGAATGAAAATTGATAAAATTCAACTGATTACCAGTTTGCAATTTAAGCCTCTAAAGATTCTTTGATAATTATTGATTCAGTCTCGATTCAAACAATAGGAAGGTCATATGATGAAATTGTAAATGTTTTGTTTGAAGAAAGCTGCGAAAAATAAGAACTTTCTACCATCTTCAAATGACGAGGTATCAGTGAGTTCCAAATTAATTATTCATATGCGATCAAGCAAGGTCTTTATGTATTACTTTTCAATAGAGTTCTGTTTTCGATTTAAAAATTTTGTTTTTCTTCTACATTTTTTTAATTTTCCATGAAAAATTGCAATTATCGATCAAACTTTGCGGCCATTATTTGCCTTAAATAAGGTGGAACTTAAGTGTCTACAGATGTTTATTTTGTAAGTTGTGCCAGATAACTTTTCATTAGCAAATTAAAACTCCATACTATTTCCTGTTAAAAATAGTATTTCTACTTACGAACAGAATCAAGAAACATCACAAACGGGACCAAAAACGTTAAGAAAAAAATCTTCATCTTCGTATAATAGACACAGAGAAACTATTTTTATGGAATTTCACGGACTGTATAAG
>NC_046663.1:5295789-5297376 GCF_010883055.1 Belonocnema kinseyi | reverse complement strand
CTATTATCTCATATTTGACAAGAATCCTTGTCGACATGTAGGCCGCTGATTGGCGGCTCGTGAAGAGTAACATTATTCCTATGAAATAAACTTTATTTGTGTCCGTTCATCCAATAAGGGACTAGATTCTTGAACAAATTATCCAACACATGGATTCTATGTAACATTTTTCGTAGGATTGAGTGGCGTAATCAGTTTTACCGTATTTCAGATATTTCGATATCTTGTTTAAACAATCATCGCCTCGCTAAATATAAAGTTGGATCAGCAAACCAAGGCGGAAATATTTTCTAGTTTATATATATACTTAGTGTGAAGTATTATATATAATATTAATTTGTTTTATACATTTTTTTATAAAACAAACGAATATTATATATAAAGCTACATAGCATTTTTTCACAATCTTAAGATTAATCAATTATTTAATAATATTCATTTAGACCAAGTAGACAATCAAAATTAACATCTAAAACAATTAATTTCCATGGTGAAGAAAAACTCCATCAATAATTAATTATATATGAAAGTTCGCACTATATATAAACTATACATAATTATTCTGCCGGGCAGTTACTTCAATTCACGTAAAACTAATTTTACTGCCTCATAGAATTTTATGTTCTAATTAATAAAATCAATTCGATTTGCAGGCAGCATAGAACCATAAAAATGTCCTTGACAATGAATTTGAAAAACTTACATTCAGAAGATGTGCAAAATTGATTTTTCATAAAAAAGTTTTCTTTCTGTGAGAAATTTGAATTGATATACTAAGATTAATTTGAAAATGTATTTATCACGAGTTTCTGAAGTTTGACATCTATGATTTCTAAATTTATAGAAACTAGAGATCCTCAAGAGATAATTGATATACGAGGTACTGCAAACCTGATTGGGGCCGTTGTACTCGAACTAGTTAAACTTTTATAAGATTTTATTGGCATAAGTTGCTTCTCATTTTAAATCACAATCTTATTTTCAAGAGGATTTAAAGGGATCATTCTAGTAACTACCCCCCGACAAAACGTTATCTTTATGAATTTTTAATGAGATTATTGATGAATATATTAATGTGGAATTTGTTAGCCTTAATAAATGCACTCTTAAAATATAATAAATATAAATTTAGAAAGCCTAAATTTTACATCAATATCTTGATCAATAATCTGATAAAAATTCTCGAAGCTAGCGTCTTTTTCGGGAGTACTTACTAGAATGATCCCTTAATACAGACACCACTCAAACAAAAACATTATAAATTATTGGGATGGTTAGTTCTTAAGGTAAAAAAATAATATTCACTTTGAAACACATATAGTTCAAAATTTTCATTAACAAAACAAATAGTAAAAAATAAAACTGTCCAAACTTTTCGCGCCCCATGAGAATATCAAAGTTCCGATACAGTAGCGGCTATTGTAGGGGGAAACATGCCTTAACTCTCCCTAGAGGATCTCTCATGGAAGAATAACACAGGCCGAAAAAATTTGACAAAGGTCCGGAACCAGAGACCAGACCTAGTATAACCGAAGGTTTTTGCTGCGCTGAATCCGAATCCGACCTCAGAAAAATTCCATCACCCTC
>NC_046663.1:5272170-5295689 GCF_010883055.1 Belonocnema kinseyi | reverse complement strand
TGAGGCTATAAGCCCAATTTATAAGTGATCGTATTCGATCAAAAAAATCTATATATAGGTTTTTGAGGTTGCTCATTAAGAATATGAAGTCAGATTTTGAAACTTCAATATGGCTGCCATTTTGGATCCGCCATTTTGAAGTGTTAGGGCGGAGTAGGTAACAAGGATCGAGGGTTAAGGAAATTGGATTGTAGGGTTTAAGCTCAATGATACGCACGTAACCGGGTTTGGGGGTAGAGGAAATCGGGCAAAAACCTTCGGGTATAGTAGGTCTGGTCTCTGGTTCTGATAATTGTTGGCCTGTGTAATTTTCATAGGAAAACCCAACATTGATCTGAGAAGGGGCGAAGCTGTCCCAAATAAAAATTCTATTCTTTATTTTAGTTATGTTTTGTCAATGAGTGAAATAATTTTCTAATGTCGGCAAATAGCTTATTCATTGGGGATGTAAAGATAGGCCCATTATCAGAAGTGAAAACATATCAAATAGAGCTGAAATGGCAATACATAATTTTTTCATCGTACCAACATGAAGAGTAGTATAATCGAGGTCCAGCAGGGCCTGATAGGGCTGATATTTTCTGTTACTGAAAACTTATATAGAATCATATTTAGGTAATGAGAGACTTTTAAGCCTTCAAAGCGTCCTATCTTTATCATTTCCAGAATTATGAATCAATCGTCGAGTACCTAGTACCTACTTCTTACAAAATAGGTTTACACTATTTTGTTGGTGGGTCCAATTAGGAAAGGTAGGGGAAATTTGAGGTGGACAGATCGATAAAATAAAACACTTTCATTTTCCCTTTAATATAAAAAATCCTACAGTGCTGTGAGTTTCATATAGAAAGGAGATCATTAGAATTTATATTATTATTCATTATTTATATTGTTATTCCAGTATTTTAACTTTTGTTATGACCTCTTTGCTTTAGAGCTCCCTGTATAAGATCTAAACCAGGGTGGCCTCCAACTTGGATAGATGAAAATCATTATACATATATTTATATTTTATATTTATTACCTCATTTATTTATATTTATTATCTATTTATATATTTATTATCTTTAAAATTTCTGCAATGTTACTTGGAACTTATGGTTTGAATGCGCAATTCTAAATAATTCATCGTTGAAGCCTTGAAACTAAAGTTTTTTCTCACATTAATTTTTTAATTAAATTTTGGAGATTTTTATCTTTTTATTTCACAATATTGTAGTAACGAATTCAAATATTTAAAATGTCAGATCAATTTCGAAATATATGTTTTAAAATTTGATATTAAAAGCCTTGATAGATAGTTTCAAATATAATAATTTTAGATGTAAATATGAAGAAATTCGAAATCAAAGAGATTAAAAATGTCTCATTTTTATTTGAAGATTTAAACAATTAAATAATTTTACATTGCCGCGCGTGTAGGCGAGCGTGTGTGCGCAAAGCGTCCAATACCAGTTCTCATACCTTTCGGGCAAGCTCGTGAGTGCTCTGAGAATCTTTTTCACATCAATCGTAATATTTAAGTAATTATTCACGGGGAAAAGTGATAAACCGTTCTCGAATTTTTACATCGAGTTCATCAATTCTTTCTAAAATTTTGCAGAATATTAATGGAAATACATCAATATCCGACGAATTTTTCTAATATCTAAGGCCTAGCTACTAGTGCGTCACTTTCTTAAGACCAAATTTTTTCCGTGCGTATGATGATCGTTCGGATTCAATTACATTACAAAGGAAGATTGTGCAGATTTAGGTTTCACATTATATACTCGGTATAGTGAAACTGAAATAATTGATTTTATAAATAAAGGATTTTGGAGTACGTTTAGGGAAAAAGTTTTAAAAAACCAGGGTACAAAGGTACAAAGAAGTGTCAACTTCATTACAAACAAAAAACCTGTACTTACTGTTTACATTCTAACAGTTGTAGAATCTAGTGTTGTTACGATTTTCTTGGATCCGATCAAATTCGAGAATCAGGCATCTAAAACTATTACTGATGCATTACTGTCTTGTTTGAAATCCGATGATTTTTATAAATTATTTCTTGAGGATAATTATCTGTGGTCTACTACTGAGAAGGTGCTAGCATGATGTTAGGCGCCTAAGCAGATTTTGTCCGCCAAAAATTCGTAGTTGCGACGCTGTTAAAAAAGCAGTTTCCGAATATTAGTACTCGGCATCTTGTGTTAACTGTTAAGGATTCACTTAAAGACCAAAACTCTGCCAATCACTTTACGGAATTTATGAGAGCTTAAAGTAAAGTGTAGTCAGTCTCGAGAAAACAGCAGAGAAATGAAGATAATGGCTTCTGATTTAGGTATCCAAATTTGAAAAAATAGGTGGAGTATTTGATGTAAGATGGGTACCTAGGTCTTTTCGTGGTGTTAGTGTAGAGGGGTAATTTGCAGTCACTTTTCGCGACCTGTCGATCTAAATCATCTTGTACTTCTTCTCAAGGGATATCAGAAAGTTCCTTTAAAACCATCCTTTTCGTCTTCATACCACTGTTCGGGTAAGTATGGTATTCCAATCTCGCGATATCCAATTTCTTTATCAACGTGTTGTTCTAATCCTCAGTCTCTACATAAACTGCTTATCTCTGCGGAGAATACTGGATTTAAGACTTCCCTGTGATAAAGTATTTCAGAGTTGAGACAAGTCCTGTGTAAACACCACTCCTTTCATCCTGAAGTACTTCCATGCCCTCAACCTCTAAATGAATAGTCTTCGGGAGCTCCTAGTGTTAGAGGATACTAAAGCAATTGTCAAGTGACATTCTTGCTACCTTTACACCAGGCACTTTTGTTCTCGGACTTTTGGTAGGTCTGAAACCCAACTTATCAGACACAGTTCTTTGTTTTTTTTTTAATTCTGATGGTCCGGGGGATTTCACCGGGCAGCTTGTCCCACTTGCACTATTCGTATGCTAACTTTCACTTTATTCACTTCTACCGATTGACGCGCGCCAAACACCTACGTCTATCGACAATATTAATGACAGGCGTGCGCCAAACGCCTCCGCCTATCTGAATGATTTCTTTCAAACAAAATCACTTGATTCTAATTCAATTCGATCTTTCCAAACCGATCTTAATCCGTCATCAATCTGATCAGTCATACTCTCGAGTGTTTCGTGGCACGAAAACGCTTATATTTATGTCCATATTTGACTAGACAAGCGCGTCAATCAAGTAGGACATGGTGAGGAGGAGCGATTCGCAATTAGACGCTACTTTTGTTTGAGCAAACCTCTCAGCACGGCTGCCGCGGTGGCCGGAATTGCAATTGAGGGGCTGTCTGACGACCGCTTTTCGGCCAAATTAGACTTAAAACTAATACGTGGTCTGAGGCACATTCGATGTTGATTAATGAGGGCGCAGGAAGGAAAATCTGTTTTTTGTATAAACAAATTTGCCGCATCCTTGCGGCCGACGATCGTTTTATTTTTTTAAATTTTCTAATTATTCCAGGAACCGGAGCGCGCAGAGCCGCACTAGGTGGCCGTGCCACGCCGTGCACGGTCGCGACGGCGGACGGGACATTTCTTATCTCTATCGTGTTTCTAGCTTCATCTAACAATTTTTTCCAAGTTCTGCGTATTGTCTCCTGTCTTTAAGAATGCGCTGCATTTGCAATTAATAATGCGCTACGGTGTGGCGCATTTGCCGAAAACATTTGCACTCGGATCGAAAAATCGTCGAAATCGCCGCATTTATGGCTGCCGGGATGTTCAACGAAGGTCACAATGCGATTTTGGTGGTGATGCAACAGCTCGGCTTGATAATTGGACAGCGGTGAAAAATGTACGCCGAGGAGAGTGACGAGATACAACTCCACCGCGCGAACCGGAACCACAACGAATCGACGAAAGAAGCTCGGACTGCTATAAAAAAAAGCATTGTTGGCGGAAAACGACTTCCACAAGGAGTGCGAGGGACTCCTCTATAATGCTGGCATCGATTATTAAAACATCTTAACCGTGAGTTTTCATTAAAGACACTTTTTTCTGTCCAAAAACTTTAAGCGCGGTTATCTCGAAACCACTTTTTTTAAGCCGGTAATCGCGATTGCGAGTAGACTATTGAACTTAGGAACTCCAGTGACGGCTCATTTTGTAGATTAAAGTCACCGCTTGTGCTTGCACGAAATTGTTAATAAGTTTTAATGTTTATTAACATTTGCGAGTTTTAAGCACACACCACACCTCTTACCTATAAAATAAGACGTGTTTCATGTATTTCAGATGATTGATCTGGACTGTAGCCTGATTACCGCATTTTGGGAGCCCTTCAGAAGACGGCTTCCACAGTCGCCATTTTTCATATTTTTCATCAAGTAAAAATAAAAAATTTAGTTCATAGATGTATCGAAATATATGCAAAAAACCATAAAGCTGTCGTGTTGTTTTCTTATTTTAAAAAAATTCCAAAAAACGACCATTTTTCGAGGCTCTAATTAGAGTCCTCCCCTCAAGTGGTTGACTCAAAAAATCACAGAAAAAACGAAAGTTAGAATTTTTTGCCGGTAAATCTTGCACCCAATCAAAATTAAAAATAACACGAAGACCGTTTTACCGATGTTAGGAGAATAAGTCTAATTTCGTCCACTGCGCCACGCTGTAGTGATAAAATCTTAAGTATAAATATGACAAATAATGATTTGGAAATCCATCAAAAGTAATTTCTTAATCCTAAAATAGAAATAGGAAATGACATTTCTGAGAATAAAACAAGTTTAATTTAGAAACTTGACAGAGATGAGATTTTTAATTTAAATCAGATTATTTTGTGTGTTTACAATTCGCGTTGTCTATCAAGATGAAAGGCGCGAATTGTAATTTAAATTTGAAAGTAACAGGAATATGAAACTGAACGGAACGAAAAATGGCGAATAAAGTTCCTGTTTGTATGATTATATAAAAAGGTTAAATAAGTAGATTATTGTTTTTAAAGAATTGTAAGATTGGACGAAGAGCTTTGTTTTTAGGATTGTAGAAGAAAGGTACTATACTGAATGGTGGTAAAAACCCGTTTTTAATCAAAGATGACTAGCAGCTAGGTTGTAGTGATTGGCCCGTAACCTTGAAATAATTACTATTAATTTCTTATCGAGTTTATATTTGTGGAACCATGGTTTGTTAAATTTCGATGAATCAAAAAAGGTTTTAAAGTAATATTGGCCAATTCCTGAAGATTCCGAGGCCTTACCCCAAGCTTCTAAGGCAGAGTTTAGGTGTAGGGGAAGGATTACTGACCAAATATCAGTGTGTGGGAGTTTTATATCCAGAAAGGTTCCATCTTTATGTTGTTATCCAAGATGTACTGAATTGTCTCACTAATCGCTAGTGCTTCTGCTGAGTAGATAGAATATACAGAGACCCCAACAAATGATTCTGGGAATTTTGAGCCGTCGGTATAAAAGTGGGCAAAATCCGGAAATTTAAGTTTAATGAAATTGTTTAAAACTTCTTCAGGGTATTTACTATTCTGTAAGGCTAAGCCTATTTGTAAATTGAACGCTGGTTGGAAAAACTTCAATGGGTAGGGACTTAAGAAATGTAACGGAGTGGCTGAGTTTAAGACTCTGTCTTTATAACCCTTAAGTTTGTAGAAAGATTTTAGAAGCAAAAAGCTCTTATGCAGGTTGAATAGAGTCAAACCATTTTTTTATGTAGTACAGGTTATATAAAATAGAATGCACTGGGTGGTTAGATGACAGGAATGTTTTTATTAAAAATATGTCAGATAGTAGTTGAAATCTGGACTTTATGGCGAGTTCTTTTAGTTCAGCTTGCATAACAATGATAGGTGTGGATATTCGGTATCCGGAGATAACACGTAAAAATCTATTGTGCAGTTTGTTCAGTTTCCTGAAAAGCGTATCCCCACTATAAATGGATAAAACGTGACTGCTATAGTCAAAAGAGCTCCTACACAGAGAACGGAATAAGATTTGAATTGTCTGGGGGTGAGAACCCCACCAAGTACCAATAAGCACTTCAAAATGTTGATGACCTGATTACCTCTATTGATCAGTTTTGAGAAGTGTAACTCCCGAGATAAGGTACAATGAAAAATGATCCCTAAAAAATTAGCTGACTCAGATGGATTAATGGGTTGGTTGTCAATAGAGATATGGACATTATCCGGTAAGTTTTTGATTGAAATTGGAAAAATGACTAGTTTTGATTTCTCTGTGGAAATAGATAAACCCCTTTCCCTCAGAAGGTTATCTATGTTGGTTAAACTTTGTTGGAGAACATGAATACATTCCTCCAATTCGTATGATGTAAAATAAAGGACTATATCATTGACAAATTCTAAAATTTTGCAGCCAGGGTAGATGTTTAAATGTAGTTTCCGCGTGTAAATGGTGTACGAAACCGGACTGAGAATGCCAGATTGAAAATGAATTTACAGATTTTAATAGGAAGACCAATCTCCAGTAGGTCATTAGTTAAAATATTTGGAATGACATTATCATATGCGGCTTTTATGTCCAAGAACAAACAGGCTGTATATTGATTGTTAGCTTGGGATAAATACAATTCCGAGGAGAGGATCGCCTGGTTATCAGCACAGGAACGGTTTTTTCTAAAACCATACTGGAATGGAGGAAGGATGTTTTGATTTTATAGCCAATAAATAAGTCTATTCAGGATCAGTTTTTCTGCGATTTTTAAAAAAACAAGAGGCTAGCGCTATTGGTCTAAATTTCTTTTTTCTTTCTATCACTTTTAGGAAGAAAGAATATTAAGAAATCTTTCCAGGAATCAGGGAAGATACTTTCATTAATTATATGATTTAAGATATGTAGTAGATGGAGAAGGGAGGCTTTTGGAAGGTTTGATATTACCTCAAAACTAATTTTATCGAGTCCAGGAGAGGATTTGAGTTTGAAACCTTTCAGAATAGAAGCCATCTCCTGAAAAATGGAGGGTTGATCAAAAATTTCTACTTGCTGTAGAGCAGCATAGTCATTTGGAGGAAGGGAAGTAGGAGTATTGTTATGAAGGGAGGAATTGTTTACTAAGAAGAAGTTTGGGAGAGAAGGAATCACTACATTAGAAAAATCATTTGACATCGCTAAGAAGCTCTCGATATAGGCGGTTCATATTATCTAGTGTATCCAAGTTTATAGAGTTAGAGGTAGGTGATGGTGGGTTCAATAGTCTGTGACGAAGCCCTTTTATTTTATTCCAAACATTAGAAATATGAGAATTGAGTGACAGAGATTCATAGTATTATCTGAAACTGGTGCGATTAATGACTTTAAACCTTTTTGTGGTTAATGCCTGGTATTTTTGGGAATCAATAAAGTTTTCGTAGTTAGAGGAGGCCATGTAGTGTTTAAATTTTGCTAATCTTATACAAGAAATGTTGTCGCATTCATTATTCCACCAGGGGGGAGGGCAGTTCGGATAGAATTTTTTCCTTGAAGGCTTTCTATCTAATTTGGGATCCGCCTTGTGAAGGGCATCATCTATATCCTTTAAAAAATTGTAATATGCATTTTTAACATCATAAGGAGATTTTAATTCAGGAAGATTGTCATCTTTATGGATTGAAGACAAAAAAAGATTTGAAATTTTTCCAATCAACTCTTTTTAAATTATATTTGTGTGAGAAGAATTGGTGATATTTGAAATGAATGCCGATATTTATTTTTAATAGGAAGGGATCACTAACCATTTTATCTTCAAGAACTGACCATGAAGCAATTAATTTTAAATGACTAGAAACTATAGTCTTATAAAAGGACGATGTGATAGATGCAAAAGTTTGATGTAGACCCGAAGTGGGATTACCCGAGGCAGAGTCCAAGTCCACGTCTCCGAGGTTCGGGAAGTTTGAATAGCTCAAGTTAGGTGCCTGTGGAGGAACAGAAATACATTTTTATGGCCCTTTAAGCAGCGATTTTATATCGAAGGTAGAATTACTTGCTTGCGCGCGTTTCTTCTCTTGATGGAAAAGGCATGTAGCATCATTAATAGGGATATTTCTTAAGGCTGCGATCTTTCTGATAGAAATTTGGTCTATATAGACTGGACATTTCTTGTCAGAAGCTATGTGTGGGCCTTTACAATTAAGGCAGATTTGAGAATTACCTTGGGGACATTCAGCTCCAGTGTCGTAGGGAGTTCCACCACAAGAACGACATCGAGGGTTTTTGCATTGTTTTGCAACATGACCGAATCTGCAGCATTGATAGCAGATTCTTGGTTGGGAGATGTAGGGGTCAACTTTGACTCTCAGTTGGAAGATGTCAATGAAATCTGGGACCTCCTGAGCTTCAAATCTAATCTGCATCGTTTTTGTCTGGACGAATTCTCCCTTATCATTCTTAACAACAAAGCGACGAGCACTAATAACTGGGCATTTGGAACTTGTAACAGAGTATCTGATTATATCCTCATTAGATATTTCCATAGTAATATCGCGCACTATACCCTCACGATCGACCCAATAGTTAGGGATAAACGCAGCGAGATTAGATTTGGCCAAAAGAACCGAACTGTCAATGATCTTGTTAGCACTTTTACCATCGTGACATTCTACTAGGACTCTGAAGGAACCATATTTCTCAATATGTTTTATTAGTCCAGGAAAAGAAGTGTGGAGAACCTTCCCAACCAACATGACGTGTTTGGGTTCGCAATCTTTTGTCTGTTCAACAGTTACGTAGAAGGGACCTTTATTATGGACTGTATGATGTATTATGGACTGAAGGAGAAGCATCGAGCAGGTGGGAGGAGTTTCTCTTCGTCGGTATCTCTTTTGACGAGTTGAGGTTTGGGGTGACAGTTCGTGTTGGCGAGCTACTCAGATTTCGAAAATTCTGGGATTGTTGGATTTCATTATTCAGGTTTTGGAGGGAGTTACTCACCATGTTCTCATCCAATTCAGAATCAAAATCCACATCCATGAATTTGGTTTGCAAGCCAATGTTGTGAGTGAAATTGTCGTTGTCCGGGGTATCCGATTTCCCAGAGGAGTTCGCCATGTTTTGCAGTAGGCCTTTTGGCCTTTCTCACAAAGTGGACCACCTATCTGCGATCAGTATAAAGTAATACACGGTCAGGAAAATAAGGAGGAAAGTGGAGGTTTAAGGAAACGACACTTTAGCACAGCAGGTGCTATTATCGCCTTGAGAAACACCAGATCACAGAGCAAGTAAACAACCCTTGACGGCCGCTCAGGCACAACTCGAAAGAAAAATTGAGTGGAGTAAATAGGAAAGGCCCAGGGTGATGAGGGGAAGGAGCGGACAATAGGGATAGAAGGGAGCAGGTGTTGGAAACAGTAATTGGAGGAAGGAAAAATAGGGAGTTGGGGCGGAGAACTAGGATTTCTGCAGAAGTAGGAAGGGGCGTAAAGACGGATAAAGGGAAAGGGGAAGGAAGAAAGAAGTACAAATAGCGTTTTTTAACGTATCTGAACTAATGAATGAAGATTAAGAATTCTGAGATGAGGTGAAAAAATGGGATTAGTGATGTTGGGTAAAACTTGGTTACATAAGAAGGATTGGATGTGAGTGAAGAGGAAGTTACCTAAGGGCTGTATATGGCAGATGCTAGAAGCAAAAAAAGAGAAGATAAAGGGAAAAAAGAAAGGGAGTATGGTTTATTCTAGTCCTTGAAAATATTATGAAAGAATTTTTAACAATCTTGTAGACCAAGTCGTAGTATCTATGCGGAATCGGTTCCAATGCGAAACGTCTATATTATGGGAAAAATTTGAGCCTATTCAAAGATTTTTTCCTGGTGGTATAATACGCAATTAATAACTATGCCAAACTCTTACATTGATTCACTTTAATCTGCAGTTATACAAAAATTTTAACAATGATAATATCAAATTCATTACTTCTGTATTGATGATATATTTTGGATTGACAAAACGGAACAATTAATCGTAGTTTAATTAGAGGTGAAAAATTCCATTATACTCTTATTATTTATTAAATGTCTGAAAATTGAACATGTTATGTCGAGTTTTAAGTTTTTTAATCAGGAGAGTCGGAGTTCTTCGCGCACATATGTGAACGCAATTGAATGAATATATTGGTTCCCACCAAATTCAGTTGTACAGTTTTTTTTTGTCAGAACGGCAATATTGAGCTATATCTGGACCAAAGCAATCTAATGGGTTATAACCTTAGCCACGCATTCTAGAAATGTAATCGACTTCATGCTCGCGTTGATTTGCAGGTAGCAGGCGAAACCCCTGTTGCCCATTGTGTCTCTCATATATGCCAATCTTAATAAAATCTCGAAACAGGTCATCACCAGGTTTAAAAGTGTTCTTATTTACTTGAATATATGCACCGGTTCTGTCAGTTTCTGAATTAATAGAAATTTTTATCAGATATTTAATTAAGTGCGTAACTCAAGACATAGACATTACCTTAGCATTTCTCTAATGGAATTAAAAAAAAAATCATAAATGTTTAATTACGTAAAAGGCCGGTGTGCGCATTTAGTTGTACGTAACGATCAGGAGCTCCCACATATACTGCGTAATGAAAGCCACGATCCATGACGATATCACCTTCTTCCAGATCTATTGGTACAAATGGTCCAGCTGATTAAGTAAAAAAAATATGATTACTAACCAGTGTAAAGATTATGAAATTTATTGTCTTATACCCACACAATTATACGAACCAAATTACTATTAAAGTATAAGCAATGCAACCAGCGGAGGGGCTACGCACATTGGGGCCAAATGAGGTAGCCGTGGAGAAATTAATTTTTAGCCCAAACTATTCGACCGATTTTAAATTGTTTTCAAATCAAATCTCATGAAATTTCTAACAAAGTTGTTGAGGCATATTTTAAAAAGGTTTTTTTTTATTTAGAAATAAAAATTAATTTTTAAAAAATTCGAAGATGCCAGTTTGTGGGAATGTATCCAATATATGCGAAAGTACGGAGAATTAGTGGGAAAATGGTCATGAATGATGTGCAGCAATGTCAGATATTTAAAAAATTGTTTAGAATTTTTATAAACACATTAGTCAACAAAAGTTACATTTTTAGTAAAGATGATCAATAGCTGCTTCAGATGTGTGTTTTTAAATAGTAATTTGAGAAAGAAAACATATCGAAATGACTCATAAAAAATAGAGACCATTTGTTAATTAATTAAAAAAAGGCATCAATTCATTCATTTCAAATTGACTTGTTTTGCTTTTCAACAGAAAGAACAAGAAAAATCTTGTTCATAGCTTTTTTGTGCGATTAGTTGATTTCAGACAATTATTGTTATTTACTTAAACAAAATTAAATCACAAATACATAATATTATCAGTTTTCAGTAAAAGGAATTCGTTTTTTTTAATCAACTTCGGACATGTTAAAATTACCTCTTGATATGATACTTTGTTATAGGAAAATTAATTTCTATTTGTTTCAATAAATTAAATAAACAAATTCAATGTTTTGCCTTTTTTCTACATATAGAGTTCATTTTTTTAAAATAAATTGCTAATGTCTTGCTAGTAGCTTTCTATAGTTATATTTTGTTTCCACTAAACTGATTTTTTTTGCTGTTAAAAAACAGTTCATAATTTCTTTACAAATGTAATATACAACTTACAGTCAAACCGTTTTTTAATGGAAACATTATATTGTTTTTAATGAAATCGAGTACGATTTTTAAGCAAGATCTTTCTGTTCAGATACTGTATTATTCAGCTGGACAGGTTTATTATTTTTACAATTATTTTTGAAAAACTGTGGATCTAAAAAAATGAAATCCATATGTTGAAAAATGGCAAAAAATATGAATCTTTTATTTGTGAAAAAAAACAAATACTATTTATTCTAAAATGTAATAAGAATTTGCTTAACAAAATTTGTTAACAGTAAACAAGCTAAAACTTCCCATTTGAGTGTTTAGCGATTACTTGCACATTTGAACATAATTATGGATGTAATGTAATTGAAATTAAATTGAAGTAAATATTTATTTATAAGCATGTAATATGATGCTAAGTAAAACACATGAAAGATAATTTGTTGAATTAGTCAAAATTTTGAAACATTATTTTTTTTGAGGGACAAATATGAATTAAAATTTTAGCATAAAGTTAAAGTTGTAAAAACAATAAATATCATAACCTCACTGTTTTAAAGACTCTTTAATGGATATAATCATAAAAGAGAGAAATCATAGACAAAATTTAATCAAATCAATTTTAAATTCATTATACCCATTATATTCAAATGCGTTTGTGCTCATCTGGTACTTTTAAACATCATACTATTCAAATCTTTCTTCAGGAAATTCTTTCAATAATTTAACATTCATATTATTTATTATGTTCTCAGAAATGAATTTTAATTGTAAATAATTTATATTCTTTTTAAAATTTTAAATTTTACTTTTCCTTCAAATTAGAATGTATTCATATAAAAAGTATGCAAAACTGTTTTACAATATTAAATGAGTAATATTGTTTTAATTTAAATATTTGTTAGTGTTTATATAAAATTTTTTTACTAAGAAATGATAAAAATTGATCTAGTTCACTTGGAATGCAAAACCGGGGAATGATGAAGAAATTAGCGCAGTGATGGAGATATTTGGAATTAATTTAGTTATGACAGTTGTAGAGGTAATTTAAAATTTATAGTAATGAAACTGCTACAAACCGAAGCAAAATATTATACTGGTTTATCTTTTAAGTTTGGTTTTAGTAATAAAACAAGTCATAAAATTAAAATAATTAAAGATAATCTCGTAAAGTAAATTGAATAATATGTTGAGTAAAGAAAGCATTACAAAAAATGTTTTGTTTTTCAAAAAGTGATATCAAAGATAATAATGATTATAATTGTGGAAATTTCCGATGTTCCAGTTTAGGACAGTTTGAGGATTAAATGTTTATACAAAAAAATTTGGCAATGTCAGCTAATATTAATAATATTTATATGTAACAGTGATGCGTTTTACTTTGAATAAACACTATCATTCCATGTGAAAAAATACTAGAAAAAATGATTGAATATTTGTTTTAGATTTTATTTTAGTTTTTAAATTACCTAGCGGAGGGCGTAGCGGTGATGGTGATCGATGTGGTTCTGGTTCTCGATGTGTTTGTGGATGTGAATTAGATGATTCTGTAAGAAGAAATATAAGTATTTTTTGATTAAAAAATGTTTTAATGAACCCCTAAAGTTAATAGTCAAACTGTAGATGCCGTTTCTAATAGTTTTTTGTCTTTAAATTAAATAAAAAACATAAATATTCTAAGTTGCCGAAAATTAAACCTGTTTGTCATATTTCAATATAATATAAATTAAATTATCGATAATAAATGTTTAGAATGCACTTGACTTAACCTAGATATTTAAACAATTTAACCGTAGAATCCCGAGAAATGACCGGCTTTTTATTGATTAAAAATAGACTTAATCATATAATTTAAAATATGTAAAGTTCCTGAAGTCTGCTTTTGTACTATCTTTTTCTTTGTGAGATTATTTAAGATGACTGAATTCTCAATTTTTAAAGAAGTGTATTTATTACGTTTTATTTCCTTACTCCTTATTTGAATTGGCTTAAACAGAGAATTTTGCAAAATAATTCTCGTTTGTATTTTAAGAATTTTTAACATGGAACGCGAATTTTTAAAAAGAGTTCATCTATTCTATTTTTGGTTAAAAATTTATCTAATTTAGACGAAAATTCGACTATTTAGTTGAATATTGATCATTTTTATTTAAAAATAGAACCATTTTGTTAGAAAATGTATATAGTATGTGGAAAATCCGTCTTTTCTTTTAGAATATTAGTAATATTAATATTAATAATATTTAATATTTATTTTATATTTATGATCTAAAAATTTGTTTTTTAAATTAAAAATCCAACTATTTCGTTTCAAATTCACGTCTTTTTCGGCAAATCAATTTTTTTGTAGCAATTGATCTGTTGCTTTAAAAGTTAATGTCTCTTTTCTGAACAAAGTTCCGAAAAGCAAGAACATTCATTTGTTTTACTTGTACATTTTTATAATTTTCTATGAAAATTTGTAATTTTTCAGCAAACTTGGTGGAATTGTTTGCCTTAGCTAAGGTGGAACTTAAGTGTTTACAGATGTTTATTTTTATTTCACAGCTTTTGTAGTTTTGCAAATTGATACTTTAAGGTATCTCTGAATCAAAATTGTTAAAGCTTAAGAAATTAGTAGTACAATTTTGAAGCTTTGATTACCGAAAAGTGGTTCTGATAATTTCGGGTATTTATTTATACTAATTTTTATAAACAATGAAGCAAGAGTGTTTGTAAAGAATATACAATTTTATCGATCGCAGGTATATGTTTTTAACAGTTTTAGGAAAAATTATGACACAGGTTGTCACAAATAACTTTTTATTAATAAATTAAAAGTCTAAACTATTTTCTCTTATAAAAAGTATTTCTACTTACGAACAGAATCAAGAAACATCACAAACGTGAACAGCAGGGTTAACACGAAAATCTTCATCTTTGTATAATAGACACAGAGAAACTATTTTCATGGAATTTTACGGACTGAATGGATCTTAAATATTTTTTGCTTCAATATATATACTAGCCATTATCTTATGATTGGCGAAAATTCTTGTCGACATGTAGACCGCTGATTGGTTGTTCGTAAAGCGTAATCCTATTTTCATGAAATAAACTTTATTTGTATCCCTTCATCCTTCTTGAACAAATTATCCAAGACATGAATTCTATGTAACTTTTTTCACAAAATTTTTTGGCGTAATCAGTTTCACCTAACTCAGATATTTCGACATTTTGTTTAAACAATAAGTGCCTCGGTAAAGATAAAGTTCGATATATAAAGTATATATAATTATTCCGCTTGGACAGATACTTTAATTCACGTAAAACTAATTTTACTGTCTCATAGACTTCTTTGTTCAAATTAATAAAATCAATTCGATGTAAAGGCATCATTGAACCATAAAAATGTCCTTGACAATGAATTTATAAAACTCACTTTCAGAAGATGTGCAAAATTGATGTTTTATAATAACGGTTTCTTTGCGTGAGAAATTTGAATTGCTACAATACTAAGATTCATTTGAAAATGTATTTAGGGGCCATTCATTAATTACCCCCCCCCCCCCTCATTACGTAAGATTCTAATAATTAAATGTTCTTAGAAAAGGATCAGTTACACAAAAACTGAAAGTTTGACATAAATCGAATACGATTTTTATTTGTAACAGATAATTGAGGTTATACTCTTTTATTGTTATTAGATTTTGATTACGATTATATTATTATTAGACAACTATCTAGTCTTTTCAATATCATTATATTATAATTAAAAATAAGTTTTTAAATAATCTTAAAGTGAGCAAACATAAATCAGTTATATAAACTTCAAAGAATAATACTTTTCGTAAGATAATGATCGACTAGTTTTAAAATAATTTTAAAGACACTAAATTAGAAAATCGAAGCTATATCAATTCAGATGATCAATCGTTGTGCGGACTAAATGGGCTAGTAAGCCATTTTGTCCAATCGGAGACAATTGGTAATTATTTGATGAAATTTTTAGAAAAAGTTTAAAAGTTTGTAAAGCAAAATTTTACTATAATATATAATTTCTGAATTAATTCAAGTAAATTTAAGATATACTCCAAACTCTCGCTTTCAGTCAACCCGTTCTCAGCCTTCATGGAACTGCTGGCTCACGTAGTTTCTCAGAGGAGTAGGGCGAGACCGGATACGGCATTATATAGATAGGTTAATATTCCAATTGGAAACGAGTCAGGCGGCCCTCACTGTTTACGTTTCTATTCCTTCTAAATCAGTCTAAAGCCATTTAAAGACAATCCCCGATACTCGGCTGAAATCGAAAGCTTGGTGTATTTAGAAGTTTTCAAACGATTAAAAAATAATGAAAAATTATAAGAAATTTGAGGACGTAAAAAACGCGAATGTATGGACACTAATATTTTTCTGAAAAACTAAAAATTGTGGGAAACTGAATACTCATATGGTAAAGAATCATAGGCCCTCAAATAAAAATAACTTTAAGTGCCAATTAAACCCCGACAATGGAACACTGAATTTAATTTACAAGGACGCAAGCCATGACCTTGCGCGAGCTCAGCAACTAACAAATTTCAACGGCGTGTGCCTACCATTTCAGCACACGTCGTTAAACTGTGATAAATTATTAATTTAAACTAAACACAGAAAGTTAGTGGGCCTAGCTGGCAAATTCCTCGCTCCTCACATGGTTCCTCTCATTTTTTATTTGATTCGTACAATGTGGAATTCCTTGCGTAAAAATTGATCCCTTTTAGCTTTCTCCCGTTCTTTCAATCGACTTGCTGGCTTTAAGCTCAGAGTAACGAATGAACTTGGCAGAGTGGCGTCTCGGTTCGTCACTTTAAGTCAGAATCGGAGCACTACTTGTGTCACAAAATTGAAACCAAAGATGAATGGAGAAAGAGATGTGAGAGAGCGGGACAGTCGCCAGTTAGTTCCTCCGCATCGTGGTGGCGCGCCGTCGATCCACCATCTCCATGGCTCGGCCCTGGTAGTCTTCTATTTGCTACTGTATCCAGGTGCGCTGATTCCTGTATTTCCCAGCACTCTTGCACGAGCAGGAATCTTATCCACTGCACATGGGCTGGGCAACCTCCTCTTCTTGGTCCCAGATGACGTTTCCTATACCATGGCGAATTTTGATTGCTCATTTGTTGTGGGTGGTAGTACCCCCAGTTTATTTACGATCGGAGGAACATGTAACAAGGTTTGTTAACAATAAACAAAAAATATAATAAATTCAATTGTGGAATTCTTCCGAGGTTGGCATTTATGTCATAAAATTGATTCGCTACTCTTGGCTGTTAACCCAGCGACTCTCGACAGCTAAATGTACTTTTCATATTAATTTTACTATGTTTTTGTGCGGTGTCTATAATGCCCCGTCACAATTCCCCCTTCACAAGACTCTAACCACCGGGTCGAGTACCAGGCAGGCCCTTCACTTTTGTGTTTTTCAAAAAAAGAAAAAACGTAAAATTTTCATGTTGAAACTGGTTAATTGCCAGCCTCGGGTTCCACACACCATCATTTACGAGTGTGTCAATAACAATATAATATACACACAAAAAATTAGACCTTATTTAAGGCATAATACGAAAGTACCCGAATTATTTGAGGAATCGCCTAGAATCAATTATTCGGATTACCAATAGGACTAGAGTAGTGTCTCCCATCCACTAAAACCGATGCCGGTTTGTAGATGTTGGGTGAGATTACCTCTACCACAACAAAGGGACCACTGAACTTAGGGGCCAATTGGCCACCACATGAGTTCCTTACTTCGACCACACTTGATTCGACTTCTTGACCTTGTCACCAACTTGAATTGGTGGTCTCGATGAAGCTGATCGTAATACCTCGCCTGCTTAACGAAAGACTGGTCTTAGAATTCAGTCATTAGCTCCCTGAAGTGCTCCAGTCGTGCCATCCACCGCAAGGTTCTTTACCGCATTATTATTAAATTCGGTGCCACTGTCCGAATCTATTACCTTGGGTGTTTCCCATCTGGTGACTTTCTAATTCCAGGAAAGCTACATTAATGCTTTCAGCATTGACCTTTTTCAACGGTGCCAATTCAATCCATTTTGAAAATAAGTCCTGGAATACTAACAGGTATTCATATATCTTCTTACTGCGAGGGATAAGACCCATGACATCGGTTGCCACGACTGTCCATAGCTCCTGGACCATTCGTTGGGTCATTATCCCTCGTGATTGCGCTTGCTCAGGTTTATTGAGCTAGCATGTCTCCCACTTTCGAACGAAAGGCGTGATGTCTTTGTATACGCGAAGCCAATAATAGCGAATCGCGGCCCGATGGTAAGTATTGTCCCTACCTAAATGACCAGCTTTAGGTGTACAGTGCACTTCATGCACTAGGTCTGACTGGAGGTTCTTCGGAACGACGAGTTTCCAAGCATCATAGTCTTCGATGAAATCCCCTAATAACGGATTGTTCTTATATTTCCACAGCTCTCCGTTTACCACTTTCCACTCATGGTACTTCCCGGGTGACCTAAGCACCGCCTCACGCCGTCTGGCGTATCATTCGTCCTCGAAAGGCATCATGGCCGCAATATGGTAGATTTCTCCATCTTCGAACATACGGGATAGTGCATTCTGTATTTGGTGCATCGATTCCTTTCGATGAAAAATTTCGAAACTATATTCTAAGAGATCTAGGGCCCAGCGTGCTAATCTACCGATCGGATTTTTGAGGTTGTACAACCACCTGGGGCTACTGTGATCAGTCACTACGAAAAAATGATACCCCTTGAGATAGTACCGGAATTTTCTAATGGCCCATACTACGGCCAGGCACTCTTTGTGGTTGAGTAGTTCCATTCTGTTTTGCACATCACTCGACTAGCGTATGCGATCACACGCTCTTGCTTGTATTGTACCTTAGTGATGACCACGCCCAAACCAAAGTCACTAGCATCTGTTTGAACGCAGAATGGCAGTTCGAATTCGGGGTACGCCAATACAGGCGATAACACCAAAGCCATTCTCAGAGTCTGGAATGCCTGTTCCTGCTCGTCCCCCCAAGAGAAATTATAATCTTTCCTGGTTAGACGAGTGAGTGGCTCATAGATTCGAGCATAGTCTTTGATAAATCACCTGTACCACGACGTGGCCCTTACGAATCTTTTTACTTGTCTAACGTTTCTGGGTCGCGGATACTCAAGCGTGGGGCGGACCTTATCATCGTCTACCAAGAACCCTGAATTCACCTTGAATTCCAGAAACTTGACTTCAGTTTGACGAAACTTGCACTTTTCTGGGCTGAGTGTTAGCCCTGCTTCATTCAAGCGTGTAATGGTTCGCTCCTACCAGTACAAATGCTCATCAAAGGTTTCAGCTACGCAGATTACGTCGTCTAAATAGGCAAATACGTGTGGTCTTATACCCGGGGTGATGAGCTTGTCCATCAAACGTTAAAAGGTTGCTGGAGCTCTGGTGAGACCAAATGACATGCGTTTGAATTGTTACAACCCTTTTTCTGGGACAGCAAAAGCCGTGATAGGCTTACTATCATCACTCAGAGGGATTTCGTGGTAGGCCTTATTCAAGTCTAAGGTTGAGATATATCGAGCCGAATTTAAGCGGTCCAGGATTTCCACCATGAAAGTAATCAGATACGTATCTTTCTTCGACACCTCATTAAACCGTCGAGTATCAATGCACAAACGGTAATTCCCGTTTTTCAGCCAACCACAACTGCTTATCACGCAAATTGAGAACAAAACCGAACTTTTCGGCAAAATCCATACCTAGTACACAAGTATCAGTTAGCCCAGGGATAATTTTATAATTTATTGAATGTGTGGTTCCAGAAAAAGTAGCCGGCAGACACGCCTCGCCAATGACAGACTCAATAGTGCCATTAGCCATTATGACAAGTATCTGTAACCCTACTGATCCCAGATACGTTCTTGATGATCCCGTGTCTACTAACGGATGGATTTTAGTACTCTCTATTTCTATACTGACATAGGATCTCGAATTGGTACCAATCCCTGACAGACGTTCAGGTCTAGTTTCACTAGAACTTTTACTGACTGGCCCCGTCGTCCCGTGAATATCTAATAGTCTGGAAAGTCCAGCACTCAACGATCGATCAGATTGAGAACGAAAGAGTGATTTTGCGAATTGAGTGGGAATATGAGTTTCCGAATTCAGTTGAGCGACTGGGGGTGAGGAAGTCTCCCTCCCCGCTTCAAGAAACTTAGCCCATTTTGTTTGGCAATTTCTCCACCTTATGATCCTTTCCTCTATTGGTACTCGAATTGGGTCTATTATTATTATTATTATTATCATTATTATTATTATTATTTATAGGTTTCGCACCAATACCCGAGCCAGGCTCACCATTCGAGGTGGTAGCGCTAATATTACTACCAGCTGGGCGAGAAAGTTTAGTTTTTTTGGCTGCCATGTAGGCCAGGCCTGAGACCGAACGCCCCTCTTCCACTCTTGTTAAAAAGTTTTCTGCACTCTTCCCATTATCTCCACTGAAAATGATTCCCCAATTTTCAATAATAATATCCACGGTCCTATATTGGGCCCTGGATTGGAAGTACTCTGTGGGAGGCGGCATAGCCCCTCTTAAATGAAGGGGGTGTGCAAAAATGGACGAATACGGTGGTAGGGTGGACGGAAGCAATTCAAAGGTGGACTGCTGAAATGGAGTGTTACCTTACTGTGGTTTAGCTGCGCGAGACGCCGACATCAAAACGTGTGACCCTACTTCGGGGGCTGCCCCTCCGACACTAAAAAGTGTACTGTGGACCGGGGACCTATCGTTTAGGCCCGAGCCTGATTAAACGAATTGCTGAAAAGGCTGAGTTTGGATTGGTTCCAATCCTAAAGATGGCGCGTAAGGGCTACCCTCCCATCCCCTATTTGGATTGGAAGGGCGTGACGCATGCCAGAATGCGAATTCGGAACAGAACAGGCTGCTAAAAACAAATTTGGGTTGTCATACTGCACCCAAGAATTAGTTGGGAACCGTGGTACGCCCCTGTAGTGATTTGAAATATATTCGGTGTCCCGGACACCACTATAGCCCAACGGACTCGATGCCGTATGAGTCGTTGATCTCATTACCGGTGGTGTATAACAGAACACGGAGGACGTTCTAGTAACGCACGTATGAACGCTAGTCTCACCGGAAAATGACGGAAAGGGGTATGACTCCAGGAGCCCAGTGCTAACTTATTCACCTATACTAATCGCTGGAGACTCGAGTAATCTCCAAGCAGCAGCTAAACGTTTCTCGTCAGGGTCCGTCTCACTACCAACGCGCGACCGGACTTTCCCAGTATGGATTAAAATCCGCCCCAATATTTCCTCAATTGCCCCCTGCAGTTCGACAGAGCAATGCCCGTCGCCCAACCCCAATCCCAATTCGTAATCAGGCTGCTGGGACACTTCTGGGACCGAAATTGTCCTTATTGGAGACCATAGGGCCTGAACCCGTAGAGTGTCTCAAGATCCCGATATATCCTCCCCCTTATCGCCCAAGTATTGTCTGAGGTCGTCCTCAGACATGGATAGCATGTAGGGTGGTATCTCGATGTCCCGTTCTTCCAACATTTCGAAACGTAACAGGTTTAAATGTACAAAAGAATTTCAAAAAGGTTAAAAGAATTCACATAACCAAGGTAAATCAAGCCAATCTACTATCAATAGCTTAATGCTATCGAAAAGGATGAACAGACAATTTACACCTGACCATAAATTATTATTATGGTTGAATTTCAATTTTATTGACCAGCATTAATTTTTAACTCAAAAATAAAATAATTTTATTTTCTTTTACCTTCTTTAAATTAAGTTCTTTTTCACCGCTATTTTATGTTTAGTTTATGTTTTTACTTTGTTAAAATTTTTATTTCATTTGTCAACTTACAAATTGAAATTAATTTTAATTAAGTGAAAATT
This sequence comes from Belonocnema kinseyi, assembly GCF_010883055.1. Lineage (NCBI taxonomy): Eukaryota > Metazoa > Arthropoda > Insecta > Hymenoptera > Cynipidae > Belonocnema > Belonocnema kinseyi. The sequence goes on along the minus strand of NC_046663.1, from coordinate 5,274,165 downwards.
TTAATTATGAATTAAAAGGGATTTTACAATTTTGATAATGCTTGATTTTAATTAATATTAGATTTGGTAGGTTTATTTACCAACAGCCGAACCCTCATTCAGTCTAAGCATGTGGTGACTCACGATCCACCATTCCCACAATCACCTCAAACTTCACTTGAGCCAACTAATTGTTGAATTTTTGGGAATGTCATAATTCCACTTTTTATTATTCTTGGGATTTAATTTTATTTTGCTTGTTATCCCTTAAACCTTCAAAAAGAATGACCACACAAATTTTATTCACTCTATTCAGCATTATATAAATTAAAATAAAGCTCATCTTCTCTCGCACTTTATTTTAGTTTCCTCCATCGTCTAATTATCTTATTTCATTATTTGTGATTTTCAATTCATTTAATTTTAAGTAGGCTTATCACCACCCGAGCTATCACTCAACTAGAGAGTCAAGGGATGACTCACCATCTATTGTTCTCACTAACACATACACTTTCACTGTTAATTGGAACTTTTATCGTTCCAATTCAATAATTTGTTTTTATTTTCCACATTTGATTTTCGATTTGATTTTTCAAGATTGGAATTTATAAGATTCTAAAAAATTCCAATCTTGAAATTTGCCAACTAACCTCCCTTTCTCGTCACTCAGGTCCATACGATGGGCATCATTTATAATTGATTTTTGCCCAATTAATCATTTATATCGATTTTGAGAATTTATTTAGACTCGTAAATGAGTCCAACAGTTTGCGGGAAGGGCGCCAGATAACTGTCACTAAAACTATCAAAATTTACACTAATGGTGATATTTTATTCATTATTCGGACCACTCCGATAGAATGGTGTGAGTGAGGAGTGACGCATCAAAGGGGGGTTAGGTTACAGAATAACTAAGTACTTCATTGTTATATTTTTAAAAGGTTTAATATTAATCTATTTCGGACTAAAACTTTACAGTGGGGAACCCGTGTTCCCGAAATTAGCACGAGATTCGTTGGCTCACTCGAAGCCAGTTTATTTAATTTTTCATTAGGATTCTCGTGCATTGCAACGACGTAGTATTAATAGGGGGTGGAATACCCCACCAGTTAGATTGGAACGATAAGTTCCAATTAAACCCAGACAACGAAACACTGAATTTAATTTACAAGAAAGCAAGCCATGACCTTGCGTGAGGTCAGCATCTAACAAATTTCAACGGCGTGTGCCTACCATTTCAGCATACGTCGTTGAACTGTGATAAATTATTAATTTAGACTAAACATAGAAAGTTAGTGGGCCTACCTGGCAACTTCCTCTATTCTCGCATGGTTCCTCTCATTTTTTATTTGATTGGTACAATATGGGATTCCTTGCGTAAAAAATGATCCCTTTTAGTTTTCTCTCGTTCTTTTAATCGACTTGCTGGCTTCAAGCTCAGAGTAACGAATGAACTTGGCAGAGTGGCGTCTCGGTTCGTAACTTCAAGTCAGAATCGGAGCGCTACTTGTGTCACAAAATTGACAACAAATATCAGTGGAGAAAGAGAGGTGCGAGGGAGCGGGACTTTGCAGTTAATCCCGCCACAGCGTGGTGGCGCGCTGTCGATCCACCATCTCCATGGCTCGGCCCTGCTCGTCTTCAATTTGCTACTGTATCCGGGTGCGCTGACTCCTGTGCTTCACAGCACTCTTGTACGAGCGGGAATCTCATCTACTGCGCATGTGCTGGGAAACCTCCTCTTCTTGGTCCATGACGACGTTTCCCATACCATGGCGAATTTTGGAAGCTCGTTTGTTGTGGGTGGTAGTACCCCCAATTTATTCACGATCGCAGGAACATGTAACAAGGTTTGTTAACAATTAACAAAAATATATAATGAATTCAATTGTGGAATTCTTCCCAGGCTGGCATTTATGTCATAAAATTGATTCGCTACTCTGGGCTATTTGCCCAGCGACTCTCGGCAGCTAAGTATACTTTAAATTTTAATTTTACTATCTTTTGTGTGGGGTC
>NC_046663.1:5271705-5272070 GCF_010883055.1 Belonocnema kinseyi | reverse complement strand
GGAGATTATTTGTTAGCACATCTGAAATATACAAAACCTTCTGTAATTTTATTCAAAGTCGGTATCAAAATGCAAGTAGATTTCTAATGATAAAATGCGGCTTAAAAAATATAACATAAGAATGAGTCCCCCCCCTATCCCTTAAGATAAGGGAATGTCGAGATTTTGGTAAACGGGAACCTTACGTAATTAATAAAAGGCCCCTTATCGCGATTTTCTGAAGTTTTGCATCAATGATTTCTAAATTTATAGTACTACATTGTACTGGAACTAGTTAAACTTTCATGAGTTTTTATTGGCATAAGTTGCTTCTTATTTTAAGCCACAATTTTATTTTCAAGAGGATTTAAGGGTTCATTCTAGTA
>NC_046663.1:5263793-5271695 GCF_010883055.1 Belonocnema kinseyi | reverse complement strand
CCCGAAAAAATGCTATATTTATGAATTTTTATGAAATTATTAATAAAGATATTATTGTAGAATTTGTTAGCCTTAATAAATGCACTCTTGAAATATGATAAATAATATATATTTTTTGGTTTCAGATGGCCTAGTTCCGAGATTTTTTCAACAAGCCGGGAACAACCTACTTTTCGAGGCGTTACATTTCACTGGCGTTTTTGTGTATAAAATATATATAAAATTAAAAAAATGTGGTCAATAAATTTTAAGTGTAAATTTAGAAAGCGTACATCAATATCTTGATCAATAATCTCATAAATATTTTCAGAGCTGGCGTCTTTCTTGGGGGTACTTACTAGAATGACCCCTTAATACAGACACCACTCAAACAAGAACATTATAAATTATTGGGATGATTAGTTATTAAGGTTAGAAAAAATAATATTCACTTGAAAAAATATATACTTTTAAATTTTCATTAACAAAAGAATTAACAAAAGTATGAGAATTTATTTTAACATTAATTATTAATATTAATATTCCAGTATTTTGAATTTGTTAAAACCTCTTTGCTTTAGAAATCCCTGTATTAGATCTAAACCACGATAAATAAAAATCATTTACACCGGTATAAAGTATATTATTGCTCAACAATACAATATTTTTTTAAATATTTAAAATTCTGCCATTTTAGGCGGTGAAAATGACAGTTATTTTTTCAAAAGAAATCACTTTCATTAATAACAAAATCTGTCCAATATTTTTTAATGTCACTTGATACTACACGCGATAATACTTATTAATAATACATAATTTATCATCTTTAAAATTGCTAAATTTTACTTTGAAATTATTGTTTTAAGGTTTAGATAGCATTTCTATCCCATACAGTGAAAAAAACAACACACTTTTGTCTAACAGGTTTAAAAAAACAAACACTTACTTTACTATTTATCAAAGTTCAATGTATTTTAAGCTTAAATAAACTTTAATTAAAGTATGTAGCGACAAATTGTATCCACATTATGCAAATAATACGAATAATAGACGATTGGAATTTAAATGTAAATTGTAACCTAAACTTTTCTATCATATTTTTAAATAGTAAATGTTTTATGCATAAATGAATAAAATTTGGTAATAAGTTTATTCTACTTTGTAATAAGTCCATTTAAGTTTACAATCTTCTAAAAATCGCAATAAATGGAAAAATAATTGTTTTTTTTAAGAGAAATATTTCTAGTGGAAATCAATTATTATTGCTAAAAAAATAACAATATAAACTTAGTGCAGGTTTGTCAATTATGATATTTATTTATTTATTTTTACAGTTAAATTAAGTTTAAGCATTTAAGATTTCATAGATTTTTTCAATTCTAAAATTCCCGTGCAAAAAATAAATGTTGTTCATTTGCTGGTTTCCCGTTCCAGCGGCCACCGTGAATATCTTAAAATTAACATCTACATTCTTAGACAATCTTGAGGGTAAAATCGTTCTCAAAACATACAAATGTCACCAGTTTTAAATGCGAATTCTCTAAACTTTAAAAAATTTTAATAAAAAAGACTAAAACTTTTAGTGCTCTAAATCGAAAAGCTTTATATTAATGAAATAGCTGTAAGGTTGGCATTGGAAAACGAAAAGCATGTAGAACATTCAAAAGTTCAAAGATAAAAATTTAATAATTTAGAGTTTTAAGTTTAGAACATTATTAACCAAAAATTTTCCAGTTTGAAACTTACTATACAATTGTTTAAATTACAGCGCGAATTTTGATATTTGACATCTTATATATTTGAAAGAGAAATATCGTTTTATTGAATTCCTATAAAATGATAAGCCTGCTAATTATTAAGGTATCATAATAGAAGAAAGGTTGTGTATGCAAAACTGGTACCAGTAAGAAAAAATGGCCGATACTGATATGAAAAAACGACCGATACCTAATTTTTTTAGCGGTTTTTTGGAAAGCATATTTTTAAGGTGGAGTCTAGATTAACGGGATCGGCAATTTAATCAAGTAACGGATTATTTGTTTCAATTACAAGAATTGTTAATAGAAAACTAAAAAAGTTAAGAAATTCTCAGAAGAAAAATAGACTTTTTACAAAAAGATTTGCTGAGTAGTTTATTCGACCAGTCAGATGTAAAACATTTTTTATGTAAAACATTTTCCTATAAAGTGAATAGCTTTAAAGTTATACCCGAATGAAGTGAGGTGTATTTCATAGAATCACGTATACACATCCCTTATGGCCCCATAAGTTGCTAGGTATGAGCAGTTCCTATAAGAAACATATACAATTCACTTTTCATACATAATTATTATTTTTAATAATTATTACATAAATAAGATGTGTAGAAAATAAAATTTATAGGCAAAAAATATGAAACGTAATGGTATGAAAAGAAAAGGCCAAGTTCATGAAAGTGTTTAAAATTCTGGGAACTTGAATTCAATTCAATTCAATTGAACTCAATTCGCAAAATCGCTCTTTCGTTCTCATTCTGTTCCATCTTTGAGTGCTGGACTTTCCAGACTATTAGATATTCACGGGACGACGGGGCTAGTCTGTAAAAGTTCTGGTGAAACAAGACCTGACCGTCTGTCAAGGATTGGTACTAATTTGAGACCCTATGTCAGTATAGAAATTGAGGGTACTAAAATCCATCCGTTAGTAGACACGGTTTCATCAAGAACGTATCTGGGATCAGTAGGGTTACAGATACTCGGTGCGGGTGGTTATAAAATTGATCATTCAAAGGCAGGCGCGATCATAATGGCTAATGGCACTATTGAGCCTGTCATTGGCGAGGAGTGTCTTCCGGCTACTTTCTCAGGAACCACCCATTCAATAAATTGTAAAATTATCCCTGGGCTAACTGATACTTCTGTAATATGTATGAATTTTGCCGAAAAGTTCAATTTTGTTCTCAATTTGCGTGATAAGCAGTTGTGGTTGGCTGACAAACCCATAATAAAATTTGCGTTTGGTCCCACGGATGAAAACGACCTTGAAACTTGCAAAGGCATCGCATTGCTGGATAAGACGGAAGAAGTTAGGTTAGACCAATTTTTGACAGGTATAATAAAACTAAAGCCGGATAAGTTACCAGCAGCGAAATTTGTCGAACATGTGATAGACACGCAAGGGAACCCTCCGATTCGTCAAGGGAATCATCGGATGTCGCCTCAGGTGTGACAAGTTGATAGAAGAGGCGAACCGGTTTGATTGAGCCCTCAAATAGCGAATGGTGCAGCCCAGTGGTAATGGTCTGTAAGCCGGACGGTAGTTACCATCTGTGCATTGATTTTCGACGGTTTAATGACGTGTCGAAGAAAGATACGTATCCGATTTCGTTCATGGCGGAAATCCTGGACCGCTGAAATTCGGCTCGATACATCTCAACCTTAGATTTGAATAAGGCCTACCATAAAATCCCTCTGAATTATGATAGTAAGCCTATCAGAACTTTAAATGTCCCAGGGAAAGGGTTGTAGCAATTTAAACGCATGCCATTTAGTCTCACCGGAGATTCAACAACCTTTCAACGGTTGATAGACAATCTCAGCCCAGACAAGTGCAAGTTTTGTCAAACTGAAGTCAAGTTTCTGGGATTCAAGGTGAATAAAGATGGGTTCTTGGTTTGACGACGACAAGGTCCGCCCCATGCTTGAGTATCCGCGACGCAGAAACGTTAGACAAGTGAGAAGATTCGTAGGGGCCACGTCGTGGTACCGGCGATTTACGAAGGACTATGCTCGAATTTTCGAACCACTCACTCGTCTAACCAAGAAAAATTAGGGAACAAGACAAGCAAGAGCGTGTGATCGCAAACACTAGTCGAGTGATGTCTAAAGCAGAACGGAACTACTCAACCACCGAGAAAGGGTGCCTGGCCGTAGTATGGGCTCTCAGAAAATTCCGGTACTATCTCGAAGGGCATCACTTTTCCGTGGTTACCGATCACATTAGCCGTCAATGGTTGTACAACCTCAAAAAATCCGACAAGTAGATTAGCGCGTTGGGCCCTAGATCTCCTAGAATATAGTTTCAAAATTTTTCATCGAAAGGAATCGATGCACCAAATACCGAATGCACTATCCCGTATCATCGAAGGTGGAGAAATCTACCATATTGCGGCCATGATGCCTTTCGAGGACGAATGATACGCCAGACGGCGTGAGGCGGTGCTTAGGTCACCCGGGAAGTACCATGAGTGGAAAGTGGTAAACGGAGAGCTGTGAAAATATAAGAACAATCCGTTATTAGAGGATATCATTGAAGACTATGATGCTTGGTAACTGGTGGTTCCGAAGAACCTCCAATCAGGCCTAGTGCATGAAGTGCACTGTACACCTGACGCTGGTCATTTAGGTAGGGACAAGACCTACGATCGCGCCGCGATTCGCTATAATTGGCCTGGTATGTTCAAAGACATTACGTCTTTCGTTAGAAAGCGCGAGAGATGCCAGCTCAATAAACCTGAGCAAGCGTAATCATAAGGACTAATGACCCAACGATTGAGTTGGCACCGTTAAAAAAGGCCAAGGCTGAAAGCATAAATGTAGCTTTCGTGGAATTAGTAGTCACCAGGTGGGGAACACCCACGGTGCTACATTCGGACAGTGGCACCGAATTTAATAATAATGCGGTAATCAACCTCGCGGTGGAGTTCGGAATCCACCGATCTTTCAAGCCCTTATATCATCCTCAGGCTAACCCTGTGGAACGAACCAATAGGATTCTGAAGACCATGATCAGGTCATTTATTGATCGGGATCATCGAAACTCGGAACTCCACTTGAACGAGTTCCGATTCGCCTACAACACGGCGCTATGTAGTACCAATAAAGTAACTGCAGTGTTTCTTAATTTGGGACGGGAGCCCCGTTCGCGATAGACTACTCGCAGTTTGAGGGGGGAGAGGTCAAGTTTCCACCATCCGAACTTCAGGTCTGGACAACTCGGATGGCACGACTGGAACACTTGAGGGAGCTAATGACTAAGTTCCAAGATCAGGCTTTCCTTAAGCAGGCAAAGTATTACGATCAGCTTCATCGAGACCAGCAATTCAAGGTCGGGGACAAAGTCAAGAAGCCTAATCAAGTGTGGTCGAAGAAAGGAACTCATGTGGCGGCGAAATTGGCCCCTATGTTCAGTGACCACTTTGTTATGGTAGAGGTAATCTCACCCAACATCTACAAATTGGCATCGCCAGAAGGAAGATTGGCGGGGCAATATCATGCCTCCCATCTACGATGAACGGGATGCCCGGGAGAATTCGGAACGGAATTTTGACTGCGGACTTAGTAATATTGATACGCAGTCAGACTTAGGCGAGGGTAACCGCGTAATGCTCCGTACTCGCTTCTATTCTAACTAGGGCTGTTACCCCACTAATAAATGCATTTAATTTGGAATCCTTTGCATTATTTATTTTCAATGATTAGATTTAATTTAGTCGGTAGAAATCGGTTTAAATCGAAATAACCAAGCAGTACTTAAGCTAATCATAATTAGTAGGTGGGTGCATTACATGAACTTAAAAATTCTTAAGATTTATTAAAACGGATACGTTCAGTTAGCCATTATCATTAAGTAAGGCTTTTTTAGCAGACGGGAGACACCACACTAGTCTGATCGGTAATAAAAATAACTAATTCTAGGCGATTCCTCGAGGATATGATTCGGGCACTTTGGTATCATACGTTAAATAAGGTTTAAATTTTTTTGTGTTTGTTTGTAATTGACACCGGTAAATGATGGTATTTGGAACCCGAGGTTGGCAATTAAGCAGTTTCAACATTTAAAATTTATTTTTTGATATTTGAAAGACACAAAAGTGAAGGGCCTGTCTGGTACTCGACCCGGTGGTTCAAGTCTTGTGAAAGGGGAGTTGCGACGGCGTATTATAGACCCCGCACAAAAACGTATTCAAAATAATATTCAAAATGAATACCTTAGCTGTCAAGAACCGCTGGGGAAACAAGCCCAGAGTAACGAATCAAATAATCCTTAGGTCATTAATGCCAACCTCGTAAAAAGTTCATATTTGAATTTATTATTTGTTTGTTAATTGGTAAACAAACCTTGTTACATGTCCTGCGGTCCGGTATAAAGAGGGTGGACTATCACTTACCACCAGCGAGCTGTCAAATTCGTCATGGTACGGGAGACGTAGTCATGGACCAAGAAGAGGAGGTTTCCCAGCACATGCGCAGTGGATGAGATTCCCGCTCGCACAAGAGTGCTGGGAAACACTGGATCATGCGGCTGCAGAGAATCTGCCCGTGGAAAGGAGTCAGCGCACCCGGAAACAGCAGCAAATGGAAGACGACCAGGGCCGAGCCGTGGAATTTGTGGATCGACGGCGCGCCATCACACTGCGGAGAGACTAACTGGAGACTGCCCCGCTCAATCCTGCCTCTCTCTCTCTCTCTCTCTCTCTCTCTCTCCACTGATCTTTAGTGTCAATTGCGTGACACAAGTGGCGCTCCGGTTCTTACTTGAGGTGAGGAACAGAAACGTCACTCTGTTGAGTCATTCGTTACTCTGAGCTCATTCAGAACACCGAACGGAAATAAATAGGGCGCCGCCTAAATTGATTAAATTAAAGAACCCAAGAAAAAATTTAAAAACACAAATCAGAAATAAGGGGAAACACACGGGTTCGCAGGACGTTGCGAGGTAGGTGCTTTCACTTTTAGTCTTGCCGCAATTGTCAAATTGTCATTCAAAGACGTGTGCTGGAATGGTAACCACACGTCGCTGAAATTGGTTAGTTGCTGACCTCGGACGAGGTCATGAACATATTATTCTTTTAGTGAATTCAATTCTCGTTTGTCGATAGTTAATTGGAACTTATAGTTCCAATCAAACTGATGGGGTACTCCACCTATTTAAGTGTTAAATCTTGTTTGGTTCACGCCGATTAGTGGTCACTTGGACCAAACCATGCAATAATCAAAAGTTAAATAAAATGGCTGCTAATGAGCCAGAACAATATTACTGTGTTAGAACAAGGGTCGCCCCCTCCCGTAACTTATCGAATGCGGAGTGATGGCAATATAACAAAATAAATATTATAATAATGAAGTGTTTGCTTTTTTGTGTTAACCTAACCCCTCTTTCGTGCGTCACTCCTTACTCACACCACTCTATCAGAACGATCCGAGCATTTAATTGATATGTTAAGTCATTGAAAATTTTGGTAGTTTTGATAAAAATTATCTGGCGCCCTTCAGGCAGCGTGAACCTGCCGATTGTAGGTTACCTCAGGTTGAGTTCAGCTGAGTGGAATATGCAGATATAAAATTTTAAAGAACTAATTGTTTCGAATGAGAAGTATGCAGTGATAAATTTGAATAGGACAATGCTAATTAAGAAAAAATTAATGAAATTTAAATTAAATATTATGGTAATATAATATGATTGATGCAACAATTTATTTATAAATTCACTGATTATTTAGTTGTAATTATCTGTTTGCAATATTTTCAATAGATTACCCTGTAGATGAATTATAAAATTTACACTGAATTAAGCTCCAGAAACATTCAACTTATTCAGTGCACATGCTGCAGGGAGTCCACGTGTTATATGACCTACAGATTGTAACATATTCATTTTTCAGTTTCAGTGATAACGAGTTTTTATAAACGTAAATTGAATGAAAAAATTAAGCTTTTGATGTGTAAAATATATTTATAAATTTTTTACATTCTAAAATGCTGTGATGCCAATATGTGAAAAAAGGTTAAACAAAATAAAAAAAATTCCTGAAAATAAATAGTCTGTAAATAAAAGTAGACTACGTGTACGAGGGTGGATTGATAAGTTTCCGGCCTGACCAAGAAAAACAACGTTTTTAAGAATTTTTTTTTTTTATTTCTCAACATAATCTCCTCCAAGGCT